>NC_057351.1:3395000-3695000 GCF_016509475.1 Prionailurus bengalensis | reverse complement strand
GGTCCGTGGAACCTTGACTGATCTCGGTGTTCTTCTTTGTCTTCATCACTCAATCAACAGACATCTATTTACAGCACCTATCATGCTCCTTATCAACTAGTTACTAAAACATAGAGCAAGAACTACAACCTGATGGCCAATGGATTTTGCCATGACGGTGCCCTGGAATAACAGCAAAAAGAACCAGGTTATTTCAGATTCAGGTTAGGGGAGAGGCTAGTGTGAAGGGAACAGCATATCATTCCTTAATGAGTTGAAGAATTTAGAACATGAAATAGGTTCTTTGTAAAACTAATAGCTTGTTCACAACATAATGTCTCTATAGTTACAGCAAAGACCTGCTGCAGACATGATCTGGAATGGTATTTACATTTTCTTTCTGTGTTTTGGGAAAGCAGTTAATGTGTGTGTAGGGTGGCTTGAAATGCTTATTACTGGGTTCTAAAGTATGTTTTCTTCCTAATTTCTCTTGGGCAAGTCTTGAGGCTGACTAGTTACATCAAATATTAAACATACCCTATGAAATAAATGGTGAATTCAGGAATTGAGCAAATATGTTTGAATTCTATTCCTCGTTTAAATAAGTTTGAATCATGTTACTGCTTCATTAGAGTTGTGGTCAATATCAGCATAGAACATCAAACCAGAAGTGAATGTTAAAAAAATGGATAAAACCTGATTGAAACTAAAAGTAGATACATAATTCATTTTCAAGGATGAAATGGATGAAATCACATTTGCAACACAAATGCTAGTAATATCTAATAACTCATTTCTCATAAAAATATTGATACTGGATTAAAAAAAATCTGAAGATGTACCCATGCTCATAACTGTAATAATCTTGTCCAAATTCCTGGCCAGGATCAATTCCAGACTCCATGGACAACTCCTATTGTTCAAAAAGAGAAATTGCATTTGAAAATAAATTCTTATCACATTTCATATCATATGAATTTAGATTTCCAGACCTAGAATCCCCATGACTCTCAGAACACTCCTGCCAACAAACTTTAATTTCAAATGTTAGTTAAACATATTCAACATTTTTTTCTGGTTCCAACTATTTGACATGAAATAAAGTTATGTCATTAGAATAGAGGGGGTAAAAAAAAATACATTTTTTTCTAATGGTGAGTCTATTAGATCTATTAGGTGAATCTATTAAAGATTACAGATGAGCATATCACTTGTTCTTGGGTAACTTTACAAACTACCAGTAGAAAATATTTCACTGTATTTTAACTTGTTTTATTAACAGACTTTAGCCTGAAGGAATTATAATGTTATCTTTAGCATTTTTTCATTTCCTAAGAACAGCTTCATAGCACCCGGAGCACTTCTATTCATTACATTTATTTTTATTAAAGGATATGATGATGATCATTTATACATTAATTCAACACAACATTAATGTGTGAGACCGCTCAGGGATGTTTACATTTTAAAACCTGCTAATTCTAAGGTGCACCTGGGTGGCTCCGTCAGTTAAGTCTCCAACTCTTGATTTCTGCTCAGGTCGTGATCTCACAGCCCATGAGATTGAGCCCTGAGTTGGGCTCTGGGCTGACAGTGAGGGGCCTGCTTGGGATTCTCTTTTCGTCTCTCCCTGCCCTTTCTCCACTTGCTCTCTCTCGAAATAAATAAGAATAAATTGAAAAAGAAAAACAAAACACCTAATTCAGTCTACCCACAAGAATGGCTAAAACAAACAAACAACAAGATCAGCAGTCACATGTTTTGGCAGTGACATGGGGTAGTTGGAAGTCTCACATACTTTTGGAGAGATTATAAATGTGCCAAATCCTTTGGAAAATGTTTGGCAGTAATACTAAAGTCAAATATATGCATATCCTTTGACAAAAATTCAGTATAGTTCAGTTTATATGCTGAACATAAATGAGTATAAATGTGCACCAAAATACATCACTTGTAAAAACCAAAAACCAGAACCAAAGCAGAAGTCCATGAGATACACACACCTACCTCACACAGTCACAGAGATGAACCTCCCAAACAGAGTGATGGGCAAAAGAAACACACAATTCTATATAATCCTATTTACATAAGCTTGAAACACAGACAAACAGATATGTGTGTTAGAAGCCAGTGAAAAAATTCCAATCAGTGGTAAGAGTACCTTGGATAAACCTCACTGGCTACCGTCTTGCCACCGTGTACTACAAGTCTACATTTAAAAAGAAGGTCCGGCCATGGGTGGCAGCTGAGAGTGTTCCATTAAGGAAAGCAAGCCAGACATAAAAATACACATACTGGATGGTATCATTCATACATGGAGTACAATATAAAAATAAATAAGGCAAACTCATAAAGACAAAGATTAGCAAAGTGGTTGTCAGGGGCTGGGGGAAGTGGGGAGAAGTTGGGAAAAGGGTACAGATTTTAACTACAAGATGCGAATGGTCTGAGGATTGAATGTATAGCATGGTGACTGCGGTTGCTAACTGTGTAATTGAAATTTGGTAAAAAAGATAACTGTTCTCACCAAATAGCAAATCACAACAATGTATACTTTAAATTTCTTATGGTTTTGTCAAATATACTTAAACAAAGCTGAAATTATATATATATATATATATATTTTTTTTATTATTTATTTTTTTACCTAACATACTTATCTTAGGAAAAAACAAACAAGCCAGCTGAGTCATTGGCGGAAAGGATAAATAATATCCGGGTGTTGGTATGGACAGGCTTCTAGAGAGCTAGTAGGGGGTGTGCATTTTGTAAAAATTTTTCCTGCTGTGCAGTATCACTGGCTTACTTTTATGTCTGTAGTTATATTTCAACAAAAAGTGCTCATTACAGAAAATGGTAGTGGGAATTGAGGTCAATAAGAATTGGGACACAGTTAAAGTCTAAATTTAAGTTATTCAAACGAAACACTTTAAATATAAATCTACCTATATTTTTCATATCGGTAGGCTTGGACTTTTGACGCACCTAAAACCCAACACAATTATACTGGTTTAAATGAAGCAAACTGATTTCAGAACTAATGCTTTTAAACTCTTTGGCCAATGCATGTTTAGTGTCATGCATATGGAGACTGAGAAAAGACCACCAACAGATTTTGAAGTTGAAACTAAATGTCCATCAGTGGAAGAATGGATAAAGAAAACGCAGTACATAAATACAGCGAATATCACTCAGCCTTTTAAAAGAAGGGGTTGCTGTTCCATGCAGCAACATGGATGAACCTTGAGAATGTTATGCTAAGTTAAAGAAGCCAGTCACAGAAGGATAAATACTGCATGATCCCATTGAACAAGGTGTCTGAAATCGCCAATCTAGAATGATATGGCCACGGGGTGGGGGAGGGAGAAATGTGGAACCTTTCAACTGGTATAAAGTTTCAGTGAAGCAGGATGGAAAGGTCTAAAGATCCTTTATGCAACACTGTGTTATTATAGTCAACCGCACTGTGTTATCCATGTAAAATTTAAGAGGGAAGATCTCAAGTTATGTGTCGTTACAACAATTAAAAACAAAAGTCATTTTGAATTTTGATAACTTTTGGCAATGATGAAAAACAAATATTTATGGAAACATAATGCAACTGAGTGAATTTCAGATTTTCAGAGTTAGAATCAAATCATTTCCTTTACAGACACACACTTTTATTCTCCTAAAGGGAGAATAGGATATATACCTGTTATCAGATGACTTAAAAAATATCACAGAAGGATAGAAGCAATTGGAAAGAAATCCAGGAAACTTAATCCTGGATTCAATCAGTCACTGTGTTGTCTGAGCTAGGTGGGAAAAGACAGAAGCTGGTAGAAGGGAATCATCTGAAGGGTCCCTCTTGGATTCTTATATCATCAGTTACTGAAGGGCAGAGCATCAACTATGCAGAGATAGATGATAGATAGATAGTTAACAGATAGATGATAGGTAGGTAGACAGATGATAGGTAGATACATGATAGATAATAGATTATAGATAATAGGTACATAGATAGATACATAGATACATACATAGATACACAGACACATACATACATGAAGGAAGGCATAGCAACCATCAGGCTCCCTAATTGGCCTGAACAGACTGGGGCTATCAACTCTTTCCACTGCCCCATGCAGTCCCTGTTGCCCCACATTTTTTCTGACCACACAGACAAGACAGAATTATTTTAGCAAATTACTGACAAAGTGTAAACGTGTATACTAATGCAAACAAAAGCAACAGTATTACTACCATTTGCTGAGTTTCTTCCTACCGTGCTCCGGTGGCTGAGGTAGGAGCTTGTATATTCAATATTACTGACAAGATTTTGGGGACGATGAAACGGAAGGAGCATATCTTGACTATGGTTTTGCATCGAGTAATTGCCATTCGGATCTTAAGTCCGAGTTATCTGATTCAGTAGTCTATGGGAATGTCTTCCTAGAAATTTTAGCTAAAAGTTTACAAAAGTTGAATATTCCTGCCACTCAACCTCCAAATTTTAGAGAGTCAATTCTAACCACTTAACCACTTGGATCGCACTTTGGCAGCCAACTATGCCAAAAGAAAGATACATTTAAAATAAACATTATTTTAAAAAATTTAGATAGTGCATAGTGCATACAAGTATAAATTGTGTGCATTCATTTTAAAATTCTGATTACCTTTTTCTCATGGCAGCAGAAAATGTCCTAGGCATTTTGAAATAGACATGTGTCCAAAGGCATCATGTTTGAATCCCATGAAATGATTTAAGAGTGTCAATCACAACCCAATTTCTACTTTTCCTTATTTCAGTACAGAGGCCAGAGCTCTTTCCTCAAACCCTGACTGGTCCCAGGAAGGGTTCTGATGCATCTAGATTCACTGAGACAAGAGAATGATCAGTTTCGTGATCTGTCTCTTTCAATGAGAGCTTGTTTTCAACAGGAGCCAAGGGCTTCCTTGTCTAACTCCTAGAGAACGGAGCTAAGGGTTCAGAATTTCAGTACCCCCCCCCCCCGCCCCCCCCAAGCAGGAGAGGAGTGATTTTCTCGCCTACTTATTTGTGTTAATGTTTAACCACCTCCTGTCTGTCTTGTACAATCGTGTTGGCAGTCACCCAGTCTGCCTACAGGTAGAACGGGCCTTAATTCCGAAGGCTCAGCGAGGTTGAAAAGAAAAGAAAACTGATACCTCTGGTTTAAGAAGAGAAGGCCTCAGCAGTTGCTGTTGCTGCCAAAGGAAGTTAAAATAGAACAAGGTTTAGAAAAGACTTCGGGTGGAAAAGGAAGATCGTGATTGAAAAGAGAGAAAAAAGAGGGCCACAGCTTAAAACTGGTTACCTTGGGATTATGATTGATCATTCATGTGATAGCAACCAATATTTTGACTATTTGTGTTAGAACATAATACGGATTTGCAAAAAAATCTCATCATTGTTGTGATTAACTTCAAATCACCTTAATAAGAAACTTATAAATAACTTTTTAGTACAAACTTAATATAGTTACTTATGATTTTAAAAGCACTTTAAGTGCCACAGAATCCTTTTGAACAAGTCTAACCTTGTTTTAAATTGCCCCTCTTTTTTTTCTCCCCAATCACATTAAATGCAATCAGGTTCATTAGTGAGAAGAGGAGAGCACACAAAATCATGATACAGTTGTAATATACTCATCATCAATATTTAAGAAATGCTCCCCATTTTTCTTTTTACCAAAACATGAGTTGCTTACAGTCAGGCATTAAGCACACTTTCGGAGGTTCTTTTTGATTAGGGAAATCGTCCTTCCTCTGATTTCGTGGGGATCACTTCTTACTGCCTCCCAACCTCACCCATACTTACTGAAAGGCAACCAGGTCTCTATTGGTCCGTTTCACGATAATTTATCAAACTGTGGCTTACCCACTCTTTGAGGGGTGGGGGGGTGTAGCTACACAACATGAATCTTACAGTAAACCCTGGGAATGTGGGCACAGAAGTTCCGGGAGAAGTTCCAGCAGTGAACCAGACGTTTGAAAGGACCAGCAGGACAGCTATGAGATTGAAGGGCTACAGTTTCCACAACACGGCTGTGAGCGAGCTGGTCTAGTTAAGGCACTCACTTAAGGAAGCAGGAAGTTGGAGCTAGAGACATCCTGATCCGGTCTGTTAGCTGTTATAATTGTCCCCGAAAACCAGTTATTCTTAAATTCATTCGTCTTGATCTCCAAACACGTTAGGATTTGTGCATTTCTACACTACTGGCCAATCAGGGTGCACACTCATTTCACTATCTTGACTGGGAAGCTGTCTGCTAAACTCTGCTGGGTTCTCGGTGGCCTCATCGGCAGTACGACTCTCCGAGCGGCCAGCCAGATGCCACTGGCCAGAACGCCCACTATCGTCTCCACAGACTCAGACTCAAACGAACACGATGGAAAGCCAGAGATTTCTCAGTCTGACCTTTCACAACTCTTTACGATCTTAGCTTGAATATGTTGGGAAGGAGCCTTAGACTGGTAAAAAGGATAAAAGTTAAGGAATCCTAGGTGGCTACGTTAGGTTTATAGCTTCCAAGAAATAAATTTGGTGGAATATTGGACAATATCAAGTAACAGCAATTCAGGCAAAATATGATTTATCCTTGAAAAGGTGAGCACTTGGTATTTGTTCACCCACTTAAAACCCCCAAACAAAACGGTAACAGGTACACAAGAGAATAAATAGCACAGCACATTTATAAGTTTTGTTGAAATAAAGGAGAATACCCTGGCTATGAAAGAATGTAAACCAGGCCTTCCTATAATGCAAATATTTTCCTAGTAGGCTTGATATAATATCAATACCATAAAGCCCTTACCTCTGATGCATACCCTCTCCTGCAAGGCAGAAACAAAGAAATCAGTATTAAACAACTTAGAGTTTCAGATTAAATAAAATTATAGATAAGGGTGTTTTTAAAAATGTGAGGGGCACTGAGAAGGTAATTTTTACTAAAAATTGTCTCGGTGAGAAATACAATTTGTGGCAGTATCAGGACAGGAGGATCGAAGTTTCATGCCTGCTTTACTAAAAACAGTGACCAGCCACGACCCACATGCCATATGATACTCAACCATACACAATCTATTATATCCCAGTGGTGTATAATAACACACTTTGACTCTGTTATTGTCAAGTGGATCAAAAGTATTCTATATCATCCGCATCCTAGACAAGTTTTAATGTACATAAGATGCTCATTTGGGGAAAAGATTGTTTTATACATGAAAAGCATACTGGTACAGAATGAAAAAATTGCCTCAATGACTACAATATATTCTTCCAAACATTTGTAAAGTTTTTTTTTTTTGTCTCTTTGCATCAATTTATTCTAAAAATAATGAATTCAAAATACTGACTAGCCTTTAAGGGTCAAGGACATTATCAGACATAATATAAGAGCTGACTATTGTCAGAGGTATAAGAGCCAAACATTCAATATTACATAAGGATTTGTAAAGTTCACGGACGACAAGTTGGGGAAAGGTTTGACTGTAGTTGAGAGGGGAAAAAAAAAATATATATATATATAGAATGCTTTCAGTATTGAATGTCTTTAATTATAAAGATTTTTTATTTCTCATTCACTCAACAGTTGATCTAAAGTGTTATATGTATAGTATGGTGCGAAAGACTGAGTATATAAAGCTAGTAACTGCTACGAAGAGGCACCCATAACTTTAAAGTCCAACAAAACAATATCTGTAGAAAATTTCTTTAAAATATTACAAGGCCTTTACAAAATAAGTCTACTTATCTGAACAAATCTTAAGTGGTTAAGGCATTGCTGATTGAAATGGTTGGTAATAATGGTAATATAATGCTTAGTTAATCCTGTCGCAATTTATTATCTGAAATGGACCTTCAGTGAGTTTTGCTTCTGTGATTCTGCCAATAGTTATGCAAATTATAATCCTTCTAAAGCATTTAGAAGTTTACTGGATTTATATCTTTCAGAGACAGAGAAAGCTCATAATTAGGTTTTAGTAATGAGAATTGAGTCACATACATGATATAAATGTCCAACGAAAGCTGGACTTTACTCTCCAGGATATTTAAGCTGCCTTTTTTGGTGTTTGTTTTTTTTTTTTCGGTAGCAGTCTTTTTCCTACGTGTGGAGAATAAAATACCAATAGATGAACTACACTGTTTCCATTAATCGTTTTGTTGTCTTTCACGTAGTTATTTGGATTGTCTCAGCTCAAAGGCAGAAAGTGACTTAGAAAAAGTACAGAACAGAATCAATATGTATAATTGTCTGTATGCTTTCAATTAATGTGACTTTCTGTCGACTCTTACAAGACAAGTCACATAATACTGATGCATTTTTATGCAGATGGTATTCCATGTGTGTTAATTATCATTGTATACCATTTGTATGCATTTAATAATAAGGAAAACATATGGTAACTTACTTATATCTTTTATCAAGGCATCTAATAATTTCTTATGCACAAATTGGAACATAATAAATGCAGAAGACAAATAATGTATTATGATTCTGGAGGTTCGTTGGCAGGTTGTGGGGGCTTATGGGTTGAGAAGGGAAATAATATTTTGGCCTACGAACTCCTAAAGAATATTTATAGGTCTCATGCAGAAGGCATTCGAACGGACTTTTACAATGAATCCAGGGATCTCTAAATAGAACGTGAAATAAAAAACTATTAAATAGAAAACATGGGAATGGATGTTTCATTTGAAAAGTGTAATATACTAATAAAATGTTTAGACTAAACAAATACTATAAAAATGATACAGAAAAGGACAGTGTGACAACTCAGTGAGGCTGCACATACCTACATAAAACTGTTATTTGGGGTTTTCATAATATTTCTTTATAATTATTTAGAGAATATATTAAAAATTTCTCATATCCAAGAAGTTGATACAAATAGCTTAAAAAACACACACACTCAAATGCAAGGCTTACACAATTATGAATAATACCTTGTCAGAGTCCGCCAAATAGCGCAACTTCCAATGCATATGACCAGCTGCCAACAAAAATTCCAACTGAAATGTTTCAGTGAAAGACAGAAAAAAATCAGGTTCAAAAACCCCAAGAAGGAAATCACTCTTGATTTGGATGAAAAGAATCTGAAGCAAAGGAGCTAATGAAAATAATTCGATTTATAGATTTTTCAAAAAATCTGATACTATTAAGGATGACAGACCAAATTCTTGAAGGAATATCACATAATGTAAGAGCTGAACAAAATCTTTGAAATGATGCATTATACGGGCCTGTATTAGGTATCTACAATGGAGATCACCTGGCAAGATTTTGGCCTACATTTTGAAACCATGTTTTGTTTTCCTGTGCAAACTTTTATCTTCTACAATATTAAAACTGCAGAATAAATCAAATAATTACGCTTGTATTTAAAGTGGGGATTTCCAGTAAATAAAATTTATTCCATGGGTTAGGTGGGACAACAGAATAATTACTTGCTAGTCAAGTGTAGTTTTCATTAAATAGATAGGAAGAGAGCACTTAGCTCAGCTGAGGTCTTTAAGAATTTTCCAAGTTGAGTTCTGAGAAAAACTACAACATAATGTGTTTTTGGTTTTTTTTTTTTTCGAGGATAAATTTTTATCTTCTTCACTTAAAACAAAGAGTAAAAGCCTATATAAAACTGATGACACTTCACCAGACATATTCTTTCTTGATTTCTATTTAAAATTTTTATATCTTATTTATACAAATAAGTTTGGATGATTTATCTAGAGTAATTAAAGGTAACTAGAAATGAAGCCAATAATGCTGTTCTAAAATTACGGTAGGCAAACGTTTTATATTATTGACAAACTTAATAAAAACATTTATAATTTTCATCAAATAGCAACTAAATTCATACTAGATAAACCTCTGTAGACATTTAGTTAACTTTATTTTGGTGAAACTAATTAGAATTTCTTTATTAAACTGAGATAAATATTTTCTTTGAAAGAGAATCTTATGATAAAATTATAATGACAGGATGATAACATAATGTGGACAAGCAAAACCAAAGGTCCCTGTCAACATCTGTGGGAACAATGAAATGTCTTATAAAAGCCAACAGCTCAAGATTTATTTTCATTATAAAGAGGGGAAGAGAAAGCATAATGAGAAATAAGTAGGCTAAGACAGTAACTGAAAACATAAAAGATTTTTCAACTGTATAAGCATACTAGTAAGATAAAAGCAAGCCAGACTGAAGACTGTTCATGTAAGAAAACAGATGACTACATCTTATAGCACCTGGGATTTATTTTGGAACACCATAATGTCTGTCAACTCCTACATTTCTAGATACATAACATTTTTACTTTGGTAGTATTTAATCTTACCAAATACATAGGCTTCAAGGAAGAAACAGAACCTATGATATCATTTTTTTAGCTTATTTTAACAGTTTGCTTTTTTTTTTTTTCCTGGAGCACTCAAATAAAACTATGATCAGGAAGTAAATGTAGACGTTACTGCATTAACATGTTAACAAACCATTGGTTTAAGTTGGATATCTAACTTTCTTGCCCACATATTCCCACTGAAAAATAGACTGAAATTACTTACTTTTTAAAACAAACGTAGACAAATAATGCTACTTCGTAGTTAAGAAAATTAAGGTAAATCTATAATATGAGTTAGAAACGATGAGGTTAATAATCTTTAAAAGTAAAAAATGAGGGAAAAAACAGCACTGCACGGAGTTTTGGGTAAAAGAATGGAATCTTCTCTAACGTTCCCATTTGCCTCCACTCGAAGATTACGGTCAACAAAAGAGTTGTCCGGTTAAAACACGAAGAGCAACATTACAGGGAAGTAGATTCGCTGTGAGGTCGGTTTTCAGTTCCCTCGACAATCCTGTGCAAATTCCCCTGGTTTTGTCCAGAGGTCATTTCCACATTTTCTGTCTCTGGAGGGCAACTAGTTTCAAGGTCTGAGTTGTGCACTGGTGGGAAGTTTTTTTCTATTTGACTGTACATGTTAGCTACTGACTTTTCAAGGTCTGCTACGTTTCTAATATGCTTGAGGATGCCTTTTGGTTCCCTTCGGGGATCCGCCTTGCACTCCGTGGTGGATGCTGGCAGCTGCGTCCCAGAGGACGTCCTTTCCTCCGTTGGTGTTACACCAACAGTACCTTTAACAGCTGGTATAGGGACACACCTGGTGGACGGAACCGAAGGGGGAGGAGACAGTGGAGAAGGAAGAGGGGGGCATGGTGGAGGGAGGGAAGGAGGGGAGGGGAGAGGGAGGGAAGGAGAAGTAGAGGGAGGGGAAGGGGGGCCGGACAGCGGAAGAAGTGGAGGAGGAGGATGGGAAGGAGGAAGATAGGAAAAAGCAACAGGAGTTGGAGGAGGAGAGATACGGGGTGGTTCGGGAAGAATTTCGAAAATGTTCCTTTCGGCTTCGACAGTCAGCATACACACGGGTGCCTCTCTCCTAAAGACTGGAGAATGCAAAATGCCAGGCGTCGAAGGAGAAAGTTCCAAGGAACAGTCAGCCGGAGAAATGGCGGCATGAGGCTCTGACTGGAGCTCCACAGTTCTTGACACAGTTGGCAAAGTCGAGAAGGAGGAGCGAGGTGAAGGAGAGAAACAGGAAGAGTCTGAAGATGGAGATGCCACGTGTTCTGTTCCCAACACAGGCAGTGAATCACCTGGCCTCATTTCCTCTCTCTCTGCCGCCTGCGTGTCCCCGGCTCTCGGCAGGGGCCTCCCGCTACCTCTTTGGTTTGGACAGGTTCCAGGGCTTTCCTTTCTACCTTCCCGCCCGTTGCTCTGCCAGTGCTGCAGATCTGTGGTCTCTGGTCTCTTGGGAAGTTCCCACACTGGTCTCTGAGGGAAGCAGACCGGCTGATTCCACATCCTCTGAAACATTTCTCTCGGGCCCCTCAGGGACTTACTCCTGCCTTTCGTTCTGGGTAAAAGTGAGTCTATGAAATCTGTTCTTAGCAAAAAGTCTGAATTTGTTGGTCTTGGATCTACGGTTTCCTTATAAAGAGTACCGTGGGTACTCAAGGCGTCCTCATCAGATACCAGTGGGAATGTTCTTGCCGACGCGGGCTGGTCGTTAAGTGGTCCGTCTACACGAGCCTCTTTGTGAGCCCGAACAGTGCTGGAAGAAAAGGGCATCCCACTGTGTTGATTTTTCCTGTCTTCTGAGACTGATTTATTTCCCCTGCTTTGTTGGAAATGGTAGAGAAGGAAAAGACTTGAAAGAAAAGAACATAATGAAATGTAAGGAAACAGGTTGTGACATAACTTTCACGAGAAAGATGTCTTTATGGTTCTCGTCACTACTTCAAGACACAAGAGGCCAACTGACACTAATCTACCGATTAGCAACACTAATCTACTAATTACTTTCGTGCCCTTGGTCTCAGAAAGGCAGGGCAGGAAAAGCCTGAGAGCTGTGAGTGGCAGGAGAAATTTTCATTTTTAAAAACTGTGTCAATCTGTAGACTGATTTTTTTCCCCCTGATTACTCTGATACAGCGAAGTATCCAGAGCCAGACATCCCAGTTCTCTCTCTCTCTCTTTTTAAATAAAGTTTAATTTTATTAATTTTGAAAGGGAGATAGAAGGCAAAAGGGATGGGGCAGAGAAAGAGGGAGAGAGACAGAGTCCCAAGGAGGCTCTGCACAGAGCCCAACATGGGGCTGGAACTTGGGAACTGTGAGACCCTGACCTGAGGTGAAATCAAGAGTTGGAGGCTTAACCGACCGAGTCATCCAGGCACCCCATAACAGTTCTCTTATGTAGAAATCACGATCCTCCAAATTGCAAACCAGGGTTTTGGCGAATGGTTTTACATCCTTTGCTTTGCTTTAGGGTGCTCAGAGCTGATGGCTTTGGGGAAAGGATCCTTCGCTGTATCTGATTCGGGGTCATTATCTCTCATCTCAGTAATTCTGTCCTGGAGCTAAAAGTACTCTCGTACCTGCGATGCAGCTGACCAGAGAATGCAGAAAGGAATTCTGTATTCTCCAAGGACAGACGGGAGAAATGTCTCTCACAGGGCTCAAAATCACAACTGAGAAATGGAATTGATGCCAGAACCTTGACAGAGATTACTTTCTTCGATTTCCATTTTAAGCTTCATCAGTTTTAAAACGCTATCAACATTACCGTAAGAGGGGTTAGTGGTATTTAGTTTGAATATGATCTGCATCCAATTTTGGTCAAGACCGACTTTAAGGAAAGGTTTATGGTAAAATAACAGTTTCGATATCGCTGCAAGATGTGCTCAGACACTGACATTGAGTGACGGGCTGCGAGTGACAAATGCAATTGAGTAGGTGAGGGGACGTGAGCAAGGGTCTCTAAGGAAAGCATCGGTACGTCCCCCCACCTCCCGGCAAGGCTGGGTGCTTCCCAATAGTCTCTCATTGAGTCTTGCTCTCAAGCCCAAACAGAGTAATGTTGACTTTTGTTATTATTTAATTTCTAGCCACACAGGAATGAAATAAAAGGAAATACTGTGAATAAAAATTAAGTAGCCGCGCTGATAAGAATGACAGATAAGGCAATAAAATGCTATATAAAGCCAGAGTTGTTACTGAATCATTTCACTAAGATACAAACTACACGTGGATGTGGGGCGTCAGGCCCCCTTGAATAATTCAGGAAGGACAGATAATGTGGATTAAACAGACAACAAACACTTACTTCTGATCTTGCCAAGTCATTCTTTTTCAAAAAATGGACTTGACATATTATTTGGCAATTTTTTATAGATTTGTTCTTGTTTAATTTTTCCTGGAAAGAATGATACATAATGATACTACATCACTTTTGATGGAGAGGTATCTTTAAATATTTTTAAGATATTTTAATATCTTTAAATTTAAGCATTTTAAGAATTTTGGTACTTTGTCTTGAGAGGCACAGGTACTGTCAGTGAAACACTTGTTTTAAGTTCACGCCATTTCAAGATACCAAAAGGGAATGAGATATGGAAGATAGGACTTTCTTTTTAAAAGCCGATGACTCCATAATAGAAGATGACGATTACTATATTTAGAGTAAAACAGCAGTTAATCTATTCTATTGTATCTTTTTACCCTAATGCCTTGTATTAGAATGATATTATTTACTTACTTATGCCTATGTATCCACAGGTGGGAAAGAGAAAACATGGGACAGAAAAAAAAGAGTTTGAACTATAGTTAATTGGAGGTGATTATGAAAATACTAACAGGAACTTGCTTTAAACATTTAATATGTATATCCAGAAAAGAAAACATATGTTTTTATATTTTCTGTGTATTTACTCATACAAATGATATGTGCTAATAGTTTAGATAAAATCATATGGCACTTATCCAGTGGTCTCATCACAGAAAGTAGCTAGCCATCCATTTCCCGTGCATAGGCAAAATTCACCTTCATTACACACGACTGATTTCAGCCCCCAAACAGAAATTTTACATGAGATTCTAAGAATAGTTTCTACATCCTAACTAAAAAAATCAGTCCGCGCTGATTTATAGAGAAGATAGAACTGGGGTTTGGAAGAAAGTAAACATATAATACTATGATGACTATCACAGCGGTTGTTGAATCCGTACGAAGTTATCAACTAGTTCATGAAGATTCTTTTTCAAAATGACCTTTGATTTTTTTCTTTTAAATTTGATAATAATTCTTCTGGAGCTAGTCCATTTTTTAGTAACATAAGGTTTGAATCCTTGTATAAAGTTTTTTAAGAGATAGGTCAAACATTTGTTAAAGATAATTAAATGTGCAGAACTCAGGATCCCTCATTAAATACATATTATAATTGCAAAACTGTCTACTTAGTCTATCACAATTTTTCAAATGGAAGTAGTCCTTAACTGTTGCTATTTGACTCCAGATGATGTTATAGTGTGCTTACTTTTCTTAAATAAAAATGAATATATATCCCTCAGTAATTTCAGAGACAATAAAACTTAACACATAAGTCTTTCTTAGTTTCTGCATATTTTTTTGCTGGAGAGAGGTGGTTAATATAAAGAGAATCAAATCGTATTGGCTCAATTCCTACATTCACCAGTAATTCAAAAAGATACCGTCATTTTCAGCTCATTAAAAAAATTAAAACTATATTTAAAGCATGAATCCTGTATTATATTGTTAGTTTAGAAATAGAATGTCAAATACTAAGCTGTCAAGCATTAAATTCAATTTTAGCATTCAAATATACAACATTAAAATCAGTTTTAACATTTTTGAAACTTCTTAACATCACCTTGCGCATGTCGCGATGAGCACTGGGTATTGTATGTAAGCCAATTTGACAATAAATTATATTCATAAAAATAGTGGTAATATGACCAAATTATCGATACATGTGTTTAAAACTGGCTTTCCCATTAAAAGGTAAATTTCTTAATTTTTGAGGCTTGCTTTATTCCTACTAGTAAATGCAACAAATGTAACAGAGTAGAATAATGTGTTTTAGTCCCTCAACTCTGCCAAATTCTAGTTGATAAAGGGTGTCTTGGATTTAATTTAGTCAGATTCAAAATTTTATAATATCCTTGGTTGTTTTGCATTTCAGGTCCAGAAATAGTTCCTCTTTAATTTTTAAAACATAGGCAAGTTAAATAAGTCAGAAAGGAATCTGGTTATGACGGTAGCACCAATCTGGAAACATCTGTGAAGTCTTTTCACAATACTTTAAAAGTCTTTCAAATGTGTATGAGTTAAGATTGCTCAGAGGTTCCAAATAACACAGGAGAAGTATTAAGCTATCACAGCAGTCTCTTTTGAGGGGAATATAATAAAAAGCATATTCTTTAAGGGGTTGGATATTTAATATTTAATTCTTTATTTGGGTTTCAGATTTTCACTCAGATTTTAATTACTCCATCCTATGACATCCCGAGACAGTCTCTGTAAGGAGTCTATGATTTTAGACCATACCATTGGTTTTAAATTACCAAATGAGAGTTGCCTTTGGATACTAAATCAAGAATTACTCTTTTATGATTGTGCTTTACCCTGTCTTTATTTCTATGAGAAAAAAATTTTTTTTCAGAATGTATTTTGAATTTTGGAGAAAAAAAAGTGCATAATTGTGAAGGTTTAGAGATTATATGATTCAAGCTAGTCATCTACAGATGTCTCTCCTCCAGCCAAGTACTTCTTTCTCTATTCATTTTTTAAAAATGTTATTTTGTTTGTTTGTGTTTTGGTTATGACTTTTCAATTCAACTTTTCTTAGGTTCTCATCTTAACAATTTGTTTTCTTTTTTTCCCATTTAAAGTAGTAAATAAAGTAGGCTGCAAACCGTGTTTCCGCATGGGGTGGAAATGAAATACTCACCACCCAGCATCCATCAGGCCCACCTGTCTGGCAGAGCAGCGCCCTGGCCTACTTACATGGTGCTGTCTCCCAGCTCCTCATACAGGTGCGCCCCGGGGGGCGGTGGGGGCGGCGGGGGCGCAGCCACAGGTGCAGGCGCAGGTGCAGCAGGCTTGGCTGCGGGTAATGCCGACTGGATTCGCGCTGTCTTGGTGCACTCAGCTTGGCGTCTTTGAGAAGGCAGGGATGTTGTGGAAAACCGTTTTAGAAATCATACACTTCTCAGAAGAACCCACTTAAAAAAATCGTTAACACAAATACTAGGACTTATAAACCAGTGTGATTACAGCAGCATCCCTACAGAGTATCGTTTTCCTGTATCTTCTTCCCCTTTAAAATATCTACCCTGAAATAATGGCTGGAATTTAGTAGAAATATTTGCATATTATGTGAAATAGGAATATGAAAGGTAGGAGTCAAGCTATCTATAAAAATGTGATTTAATAATTGGGGGCCATGGAATGGGTCTCCTTCCTCAGGTGAGGCACGTTGAAGATGCATAATTTTTCTTTATTATTCATCTTCCATCTAGTTCAAGAAAAGTTATTTCATTTTAAATGATTTGAAACATGTTTGACATTAGTTTACGGTGCCCCTTTGGGAGAGAGACGTGGCTGGCTTTTGTTTCCTTTGGACTCCTGGGAGGCCTGGGATTCTTGCCTTGGAGTTGCAGCCATGCTTATTGAATGTCCTGGACAGCAACTCTTAGTTCCTTCCTCAAAACCCAAATCTCAAAGAGTGGGGAGCCGTCAGAGTCAACTGTCTTTTTCACATTTCCTCCCTCCTATCCCCATGTGAAAACCCAGCCTGATTCCTTACATACAAAAGCACATGGGAATTTGAACCAAAGTATACACCTTCTGCAAACACAAGACAGACCGGTGATCCATGGTTCTGAGCAGGCCAACTACTTTATCAGTAGAATCCAGGCCTTTCCTTTTCATATTACGTAAAATCATATGCGAGATATTAATTATACTTACACTTTAAACCTGTTTTGAAAAGCAATAAGAAAAAAAAGAGAAAGCTACATTAGAAATTCTGCATTCATAGTATTTTAACATCTGATTTATTCCAAATTCTGAATAATTTACTGGTGAAACTCATAATGACACAGACCTATTGACACAGTAGGGAAACTGAGTGTTTCAGTTCAGAAAGTAAAAATGGGGGAATGCTTTATTGTTGCTGTCACTGTCCTACAAGCTGTGAAAACATTTTTTAACAAGAAAACAAAGAAATGAACTAAATGGGATTTCAAAAAAAAAGCTGGATTAAAACATGGATACATGAATTTGAACTCTGATAGAGAAATGGGTCATTAAAGGTGATCTGGTCTTTATAACTGGCTTCTTGGCGTCCTGCGCCTGAAGAATATTAAAGAGACGAAGGCAGGCAGTGGGCTGATTATACCCTGGGCTTCACTTTGAAGCTGAGCCTGGAACTGGAAGGTGACGTTCCTGGATAATGAATCCATGACACTTTTTTCACATTTGCTTCTTAGTTTTCCAAGTACAGTGAATTAAAAAAAAAAAAAAAGAATGTTAATAGGAAAGAAGAGCCATCCATTCCAGTCTTATGTACAAGCAGAATATGAAAGTACAAAAGCTAGAGTTTTAAATTTGAGAATTTTACACGGACACATGGCACACAACTCATCTTGTTTAATTCCATCGGTCTACAAAAAGCAGTGACTACAATCAATTCATAGAGTAGAGAACTCATTACTGAGCCAAAAAAATATTAAATAATGCATCTATGAAACGTTTAAATGGCAAGCATCTTAGTGGTTTGTTAAATTATAACATCCAGGATGCTTCAGTTTTGAGCACTGTGTTGTGTGCCAGATAAAAGTTTTCTCTCCGATTTTATTGCGAGCAGGATTCCTCTGGGAAACAGTGCGATGAAACAGAATAACTGTAATACAGGTTTGCTCCAACATGAAAACTAATATTGAGTTGATGGCTTAGTAATTCAAAACCATTTGTCCATTGTTAAGTTTGTTTCTAGCCTTTAGAATTGGTGCATTTGTTAAGGATACATCAGACTCCAGTAGGTCAACCTGAAAGTTCTGTTTGCAACTTCACATGGCTTTGGCGATGACAAAATATCCCTATGGCATCTTCATGCAGAGCACACTTTTCAACTTTTAGGTTGCAATTACCTAACCTTACTTAATCTGAAAGAAAATTCTCAGTGTTAGAGAACAAAGATAACACGTTAAGAATATATAAGTACTATTTTAGTGCTTTCCCTGCAGGTATTTTACATGATGAAGAGCAGCTGCACCTTTCGGTCTTACCCTTTGTTATGTCAAGTAATTTATACGACTTATGATCCCCGTCTTATTTATTTTCATTTTATGGCACCCTTAGGGCTACCTCTCTTCTCAACCTATTCCACAACTTTCGTTACCCATCACTGTCAATGGGGATATATCTGAAATGCCTGGACTTCTATCACAAATTTTCCCTGTACCTGGTGTGAAATAAAGAATAGCTTAATAGAGGACTTCAAATACAGATGCTTAAATCAGCTATAATTACTTCACTACTTTGAAGGGACAGAGTAAAAGATAGGTATTTTATTTTTAATTTTTTAAAAATGTTTTATTTATTTTTGACTGAGAGAGAGAGACAGAGCATGAGCGGGGGAGGCACAGAGAGAGACGGAGACACAGAATGTGAAGCAGGCTCCAGGCTCTGAGCTGTGAGCACAGAGCCCGACGCGGGGCTCAAACTCACAGGTCGAGAGATCATGACCTGAGCCGAAGTCGGATGCTCAACCAACTGAGCCACCCAGGTGCCCCAAAGATAGGTATTTTAAATGAATGTATTTGCCTGTAGGAACAAGAAATGAGTAAGGCCTGTGCAGCCAAAATATCCTGTCCTATGTTATACTATAGGATCTGGCAGGGCTATCCGGGAAGGAAGAAACCCCATGGAGAATTACACATGGCATACTATGATTTTGAAATGATTTTGCCAACGCTGCGATCACTTCCACAGATGTCAGTGTAACAACACGGACAAAAACTTGTCATGACAGTGTGGATAGGTTGCAGACCTTCCTCAGAAACCGGGGAATCTGGATATGGCATTCTGCTGCATATGACACCTCCCCCGGGACACCCGCTGTATTCTCTCGCAAGGCTCTGCACCTGATGAGGGGCACGAACAAAGCCACAGGGGCTACCCTAAAATTCCTAACGGATGAGAGCATGTTAGGAACATGGCAGCATTGAGGAATCGGGCGAAAATGCTGGAAGTTTGTTTCGTTCCGCCTTAAAGGAAGGCCGCTTGGTGCAAGAAAGATGCAGCAATCCCCTAAATGGTGGCATCATTACTGTTTTACGACCACAAAGCCACGTTGCCAGGGATGGTTTTCGATCAGGCCGTGTTTAGAAGTGGGAATACTTACTGTCTGTAGCTGACCAGAACTACCAAGATGGCAGGGATACAGCAGAGGATGATGATGAAGGCGAGTGCAAGCAGGGCCCCCTCTGTATAGCCTAGGCTCTCTCCTCGCTTTTTAATGCTGGTCACTGCCTCCGGGGTCCGGATCTCCAGAATACGTCCTCCTTCGCCGTAATACGGCTGAAAGTCTTTATTGATATCAAGCAGTTTGCCATCCAAAAATCTGATTGTCAGGTAAATAGTAAAATCAATGATGTTAACAGAAAAGATAATTTTGTAATATCTTTTAAAAATTTCTTTAATTGAAACACAAGCTGAATCAGTGTTAGGAATAAAAAATACACAAAAAGCAAGAACATTGAGGAACTGTAACTACACAGCTATATACACATATCAAAGATATTAATAACGATGACCCTTACTTCATATGCTCACAGACTTGAGAAAAGTAATTATCAACCTCAGTGAGCTTACTATCACTATGTTGAAATTACTGACATTATTCAGCTATTCAGGTGAAAAAATATTCTGAGTTACATATAGCATAGTTTATAATTATATTCCTGCATTTTGTCTGCCTGGGTCCTCAGAATAATCCTGTAGAACAGAACATCTTAATACTAATTCACTGTAGGCCGTATAGCTACACAGTTACAGCAATGAATCTGAGACACCAAGTCTTTGGTCTCCAAAATCTACATTTGTCTTGTATGTCGACCTTCTCAAATCCCAAATCAAAAAGCTTTTTATGGGCAAAAGGTGAACAAATTGAAAGGTGTTTCCTGCCTAGAGAGAGAGACTATAGGAATGATGCAGACAGCAAATCAGCCAGGACGACAAGAATTAGCCAACTGAAGCCAACAGTTCTTGCAAACCCTTCCTATGAGTAATACAGCTCCAGCTATGGCCATTCCATTGGGGTGGAGGGGACAATCAAGGGATAAGTGTTACTTAATTTTATTGGATTGAACGATTTTGTTATGTATTTTATGTTATAATTACCAGATAATAGTTTTTTTTTTTTTCAAAATTCTTTGGGAACATTTGCATAATCCCTTATAAATCCCACAATATTAATGTAACAATTGTGTTCCTAACACCACAAAGCCATACCAGGTCCTGGGTATTTTCATTTTTGTATTTTTAAAGACATTTATCCATAAAGGTCAGATATCTTACTATAGAAAGTTGGAAAACACAAAACAGTTCCAAAAGAAAAATTAGGCACAGGCCCACAATGCAAACGCTGCTCACATTTTGGTATATCCAGATCTAATTTCTTTCTATAAATATTTTTATTTTTTTAAGTTTATTTACTTATTGAGAGAGAGGGAGTGCATAAGCAGGGGAGGGGCAAAGAGAGAGAGAATCCCAAGCAGGCTCCACACTGTCAGCACAGAGCTGGATGTGGGGCTTGATCTCATGACCCTGAGATCACAACCTGAGCCAAAATCAAGAGTTGGAAACTTAACTGACTGAGCCACCCAGGCGCCCCAAGAAATATTTTTATATACTCATAATTAGACAGCATATATGAAATGAAAACTATCATTTTAGAAATATATTTCATAAGATAACCACCAAACTTATGTTCAAAATGTAGAAAACATACAGAAATGGAAAAGAAAAAAAGAAAAACGGCCCCAAATTTCACCATCAGATGGTAACAAAGCATGTCATGATTGTGCATTTTACAGTCTATTTTTATCCCTTTGACACTTTTGATTTTAATTTTCCGGGTAATCATTCAGACCTTATATCTAGTGCACAGCGTTTATACCTTCCCTATGGAAAAAATAGATGCCTGATGTCAGATGTGAATTCCACTGGGTAGTTTATTAGTCTTCCCATTTAAGAAAACCAATGGCCCAGATACCTCAAGCTTAGTTTTAAAGCTGCACGTTGTTACTCAAGTTTCTACCCTGTAACACAAGACAGATAAGCTTTTGTAGATATAAAATATACTTTTATAGTAGTTTTCCTAGGTAATTTTTAGGCATGTTAAAAAAGATATAATAAAGGTTTAACCGTTGTTCTAAGTGCTAGAATGGAATGGTACAATATTTTTTTTGAATTGTTTACCAGATAAAGTAAGAAGTTCCAGATAAAGTGCAGATTAAGAGTTAAGTTACAAGAAAACATTAGAAACTGGGAAGTATAAGAAGTAGAGAAAGATCGTTAGTTTCAGGGAAGATTTCCCCTATATCATGTGGGATCCACTAGACAGACCACACTTCTACTGGGTTCCTGAAATTGACATTGCAATAACCTGAGGGAAGATTTTTTAGTTTTTTTACACTACAAGAGCTCTGTTATTTAGATATTTATTTTGGTTTATTTTCCAACTTAGGTAAATGTCATAATTGTTTACTAGAAGAGTTGATTGCTTTTGAACCTGTACCTAGTCTAAAATATCTTTCTTTTTGCTTTCTACATGCAAAACAGTTTGCCTAGGTAAAAATACATGAATCATAACACTTTTTTCCTCAAATGATGGTGGATTTGATTCCATTAGCTTTTGGCATTTTATCACGCATATGGCATGTGGAAGGCTTATCTAATTTTTGTGCCTTTGTAATTAAGTCACTTTTATTTTTGTTTCAATGGTTTTAAAACATATTCTGATACTTTTTAGTGACTCATGATGACATGTGCATTGATTTTTTCTGGTAAAGTAATGAAGTCTTTTAATTACTTTTTTAGCTCTTATTGCTGTGATAACTAGTACAATATTTTACTTCAGAGATACTATTTTCAGATTGTAGCTCAATTGTCCTCTAAATATATTTTGATCTCTTTTATAATTTATATTTTATTTTCTTTTTCTTAATATGCTTGTTTAAAAAGTGCTAATCTCAAGATGGTAGAGTATTTTTTTTATGTTTGTTTGTTTACAGAAAGAGCAGGAGGGTGTAGAGAGATAGGGAGAGAGAGAGCAGGGGAGGGGGAGAGAGAGAGAGAGGGAGAGAGAGAATCTCACAGGCTCTGTGCTGTCAGTGCAGAGCCCAGTATGGGGCTCAAACTCACAAACTGGGAGATCATGACCTGAGCTGAAATCAAGAGTCGGACCCTCAACTGACTGAGCCACTCCTGGGGCTTTGTTTGATACTTTTTCTGATGTCGGGACAAAGCCAGCTTCCATGCCAATCCTAGAAGAAGGGCTCTAACTGGCCTCCCCTGGACTGTGTGCTGACCACACCCCATCGGTGTGAGCTCAGAAACCGCATCCTGAGGGGGGGCACGTCCAAGGGCACCACGGTGGTGGACAGTCAGTTCTCACTCCTCCCCCGTGGGCTTCTTTCACCAGAAACAGGGAAGGATTCAAGGCCTGTGCAACACGCATACCATTTCACTGTCCCATAAGGTCCTGCTTTCTATTAAAAATGTTCCATTGTTTGCCAGTGGTTTCCGTACTTGAATCTTTGCAGAGTTAAACTCTACATTTGAGTCATCGGGACGTTATTTCTTTTCTTTTGTTTTCCAGTATTTATTACTGATCCTATTTTGCTTGCCGCTTACTTAGCTTACTTATCTTAGAGAGGAGATGTATCTGTCAGCTCTGCCCTGTTTTCCTGAGATGAGATCAATTCGTAAACCAATCCCATGTCTTCCGGGTCACCCTGCTGACGGGGCATGTGCAGGCATGCCCCCACCTCTGTTGACCCCTGTGGTGGGATTCGGCCATCAAAGTATGGTGTGGAACCACTGGTCTACCTTGCATTTTACCTTCGTGGAAAGGGTATTGCGATGCACACATAAATGCAGAAACAAAGGGGACGCTGAACAGCACACACTCTGAACTTCACAAAACCCCAAACCTAAATGGTGGAGGGGCGGATACCTCTTTCCCTGGTGCGTACACAGTCTGGGTCTCTGAACCAGGTATGCAGAGTGAGTGATGCTTAAGACATATGCCCACACCCATTCCACTTGGATAAGGTTGTCTGGCTGAATAAAGCAAACCATGGGTAGACCGCTATTTCCTTTATACAGTTCCAAATTATGGACTAACTTGTATTCCTTCATATTTTATAGTAAGCTAGAGTCTGATAATTGGTTTTCCATTATTTAAATTTTCAGTGTTCTTAATATTTTTTTTTTAATTTTTTTTTCAACGTTTACTTATTTTTGGGGGGACAGAGAGAGAGCATGAACGGGGGAGGGGCAGAGAGAGAGGGAGACACAGAATCGGAAACAGGCTCCAGGCTCTGAGCCATCAGCCCAGAGCCTGATGCAGGGCTCGAACTCACGGGCCACGAGATCGTGACCTGAGCTGAAGTCGGACGCTTAACCGACTGCGCCACCCAGGCGCCCCAGTGTTCTTAATTTTTATGTTGTTTTCCCTGGTCTTAGGAATTTGGAAGAAGCTTTAGAGTTTGGTAGTCAGGTTCTATTTTAAAGTATAAATGTGATTTTTGTACGCTGTATTTTATTTATTTTTATTTTTTAAGGTTATTTATTTATTTTGAAAGAGAAAGAGAGTGTGTGTGAGTGGGGAAGGGGCAGAGAAAGAGAGAGGGAGAGAGAGAATTCCAAGCAGGCTCTTCAGTGTCAGCACAGAGCCCAACGTGGGGCTCAAATTCATAAACTGTGAGATCCTGACCAGAGCTCAAACCAAGCAAGAGTCAGACACTCAACCAACTGCCACCCAAGTGCCCCATACACTATATTTTAAATTCAGTTTGTAGAGTATTCAGGGTTCTTCTACCTTCTTCTGCATTTCTCATTTACCATCTGGGCAGACTAATGTTGAAACAGGCTGGCTGTATAAAAAGGGGCATGATAGGGGCGCCTGGGTGGCGCAGTCGGTTAAGCCTCCGACTTCAGCCAGGTCACGATCTCGCGGTCCGTGAGTTCGAGCCCCGCGTCAGGCTCTGGGCTGATGGCTCGGAGCCTGGAGCCTGTTTCCGATTCTGTGTCTCCCTCTCTCTCTGCCCCTCCCCCGTTCATGCTCTGTCTCTCTCTGTCCCAAAAATAAAAAATAAAAACGTTGAAAAAAAAATTAAAAAAAAAAAAGGGGCATGATAGGGGCGCCTGGGTGGCGCAGTCGGTTAAGCCTCCGACTTCAGCCAGGTCACGATCTCACCGTCCGTGAGTTCGAGCCCCGCGTCGGGCTCTGCACTGACAGCTCAGAGCCTGGAGCCTGTTTCCGATTCTGTGTCTCCCTCTCTCTCTGCCCCTCCCCCGTTCATGCTCTGTCTCTCTCTGTCCCAAAAAATAAATAAACGTTGAAAAAAAAAATTTTTTTTTAAATAAAAAGGGGCATGAGCTAAAATCGTATTTGCTTTTATAAACAAATATTTAATTAAGTTCTATTTTAAAATAATACGGCCTGTTTCTGCCAAGGATGCCAAAAGCTGTAAGAGAATGTGACTCCCACCCTCATGACAAAAAGCCAGGTGATACTAAAACCATAACAAATTCCAAAGAGTGACAATTTCCTCCACAGGGAGATGAGACCATTATCTCACCCTTTGCAGAACATGGAAAAGGAAGCTGCCGAAAGAGCAAATAAAATAAATGGGCTAAAATTTTAATGAATTTTTAGAAGCGATGTACATACCAACATGTAAGGCTAGAGACCCTTGAACACAAGCGGGGCCTACCTTGAACTCACTTGCAGACTATTTATTTCCAAGGACCTCTGTCAGATAAACTGGGACAAGGCTGGAGACAGGAGAGAGATCCCCTTCCTGTGCGGGACAGAGGAAGCACTCGGCTAAGGCTGGATACGCACAGTTCTCCAGACCCCCTATCTCATGCAAAGCAAGAGCCTTAAGCCACAGAAAGAGGCGAGGAAGTATTCCAATCCCTAGGGCTCAAGCTAAGGACCGCTACTTCTGGGGAAGAGGTATAAGCAAAAATACCATCTCCCAGGGTGAGGAACAGGAGCTCTCTTGGGCACAGAGAGGTCGCCTACTGGTTGGGAGAGGCAGGGAACTGTCCTGTCCCCAAGACACACCACAAATATGGCACAGTATGTGGCTGCCACGGGGAGGGGGAAGAGAAGAGCCGAGAGAGCCCAGCCCACGTCCCGGGCACGCAGGCTGGACAAGGAGAACCCAGAGCCCTGGGCCACATCTCCACTGTGAGAGTGGGACCAGGCCGTGAGCAAGGGCAGTCTGTCGGGCTGGGAGGGTTAAGAGAATGCAGAGAAGCCCCCAGCGGCATGGGTTCACGGGGTCTGCTGAAGATGAAGCCATGGAGCCAGACCAGAGACAACCCAGATGCTGGGGCATCAGACAGACTTTGGTACAGCCCTGCTTAGTGCTTTACAGAATCCATCGGAAAGTGAAAAAACATGCTTGAAGTGATAGGAAGTTCCATAAAGTGGTAGAAACTGTAAGAAAAGAACCAAATGGAAATGGAAGACTTGAAAGACAACAAGGATATAAAGATGAAGAATTCCTTTAATGAGCACATCAGCAGGCTAACACAGATGAATCGGTGAACTTGAAAACAAGGCAGCAGCAATTATCCAAAGTAAAACACAAACAGGAAAGATGGAGAGAGAGAGGAGAGGAAGAACAAGAACAGAGCATCCAAAACCTCAGATAAAAAATGAATTTTAATTGGAATCCTGGAATGAGGATAGAGAATGGGCTGTAAGAAATATGTGAAAAGATGTCGAAGGATATTCCAGAAATAGAAACTACATTAAAAAAAAGCAGATACAAGAAGTTCAGAGAACCACAAGATGAATAAAAGCAGGATAAAAGTAATATGTATTTACTGCAAAAATCTAAATAATTCAGATAACCAAAAAAAAAAAAAAATCTAAATACTCATAACCTTACAAAACAAAGTAAGTAATTAGCATGTCGTTATAGGGATTCCAGTCTCCTCTATGCATTTATAAGCTTTTAAAAAAAGTTGTGATATAGCTAATCAATTTTCTTTCATTTTTTAAGATTTATTTGACAGAGAGAAGGAGGGGGAGGGGGGGAGGGAGGGAGGGAGAGGGAGAGAGAGAGAGAGAGAGAGAGAGAGAGAGAGAGAGAGAGAGAGAGAAGGGGAGGATCCCAAGCAGGCTCCACACTGTCAGTGCAGAGCCAGAGGTGGGGCTCAAACCCAAGAACCGTCAGATCATGCCCTGAGCCGAAATCAAGAATTTGATGCTTAACCGACTGAGCCCCCCAGGCATCCCTAGTTATATCAATTTTTAAAAATCAAAGTGGACTCCTTGGAGGAAATACCTTATTTATATATTTATTTATTTCTGATTCTTTGCCTGAGAATTCCAACATCTTCAAAAGCTTAGATTTTTGGGTAAGGCAAAGTTGAAATAATAATCCTTTTTCCATTGGACTGGGCATCAGGCAATAATCTTAATGTTCTAGTATATTTTTTCAATGTTAAAAACTAAATTTTCAATAGCTTTTGTAACTACGGAATAGAGAATAATATCAGTGCATTATGAGCCTTGGATTATGGACTACATCTATATAATTTCACTATAAAATATTTCAAGGAACAACTGTAGGGTTTAGGTTATTATATTAATAATAATTAACTAATAACATATTCAACTTATTATAGTGTCTCAGCTCCCAGCTCAAGCTGCTAAGAGAAAATTTTATTGTTTTATTTTGTTTTATTTTATTTTATTTTATTTTATTTTATTTTATTTTATTTTATTTTATTTTATTTTATTTTATTTATTTTTTATTTTGAGAGAGTGAGCGAGCGAGTAGGGGAGGTAGAGAGGGAGAGAGAATCCCCAGCAGGCTCTGCACCATCATCACAGAGCCTGATGTGGGGCTCAAACTCAGAAACCATGAGATCATGGCCTGAGCTGAAATCAGCAGCTTAACCAACTAAGGCACCCAGGTGCCACCACCACCCACCTTTTGTTAAGTTTATTTATTGCTAAGGGAAAATTTTAATACTTCCTGGCTGTTCAGTTCTATGTTTAATATACAAATTTTGATTTATAGTTATTCTCTATTCTCCCCTTCCTTCCAGTTATAATTGTTATTCAGTTGAGTTTCTATCTTTACTCTTCACAATATAATCTAGGTTTGGGAAAACTTGTTTCAGTTGAAACCCAATTGGCTTCAGTTTCCAAACTGTTTACCTCTAAAATGTTTACATGTGCAATTCAAATGATCATGATCATTTACTTTACTCTTTATTAACACTGGGCTAACTGCCTAAAGAATACAAATGTTTTTATAGTTAGGAAAAACGCCCTAAATTCAAACAATCTATCATCATATTTAAAATTTAAACCAATGTATATAAAAACACAGCCCGGGTGGATTTAAATAAGTGTTAATAATGGCAATTGATAGAATACATGTAACTTTAAAGCACATTTCTAAATAAATTTTAAAATTAATGAAATATGCAAAAACTGGCTTGGCGGATCTAAATGGTACTTCATTCGGATGTTGATTCTAGAACTTGAGAAGAAGCCACTGCTTTAGTTTTCCCTATTCTCCACTGTGATTAACATGCTATCTTGCATACAGCCCAAATATCTATTAAATATAAACTGATGAATAACATACTTAATAACCATGGCTCTTTTAAAAATTAAGTTGATACAAATCACTATGTCATTATTTCTATAAATAGCAGCAGTGAAATTTTGTTGGAAGAACAGATTTAAAGTAAGACTAAATTCAGAATGAATGGGTTTTAATAAACGGGTAAATAGATATTTGCTAAATACGTAAGTGCAGCCACATAGGGATATATGTACATGTAAATTAGTATACGCCTAAATTTATTTGTTGCTCTTAGTATACACAGGCAAACTAAGTTTTGGAATTATGTATTTGGGTACACATATGCACAGATACCAATAAATATTTAGCGTATGTACGTATGGTTATATATCAATATATATTGTTTAACTAAAAATATGTCTTACTTTAAATAAGAATGACATTCCAAGAATCTGTTGGGCGCTAGGTGTCACTAGAGCAAAGCTGAAACTAATAAAACAACAAAACAACAAAGCGGTAAGCTGTCCTAAAATCATTTCCAAGGGACAACACGTAGCAGCGTTTTGTTTAAAATTCTGCATTTTCTTTGTTTTTAGGATTCAGACCTCAAAATTCAAATTCACCAGGATGAAATAAATAAATAGATGGGAAGTATGGACTGAGGTGGAAGGGGTCAAGGGAAAAAAAAATAGCAATTTTTGCTGAGTCAATAAGACCTTGAGGACAGCTATACTTATTCTTAAACTTCATGCCTAGTGACACTGTCACGGGCACACTGCCACTGGAAGAAGCAATCTGTGCGCTCCCCCTTTGACCGCTGGCCTTGGCAGCAATGGAGGAGCTACTCTGAGACCATCTGATGAACTGCACCTTGCTTATAAGCACAATGGACCTTCCGACCTTCTCCAAAGTCGCTGGGCCTCAAAACATCTCGGCATGCATACCCTAGGTATCGTCTCTGATTTTCTGCTTACACTTCACTTGCAATAACAATTTAGTGGGTTTTAAACTTTAAATACTTACGGCCTTTGATATTGCCAACCGAGAGCTGTTACAGACAACAAAAGGACTTACTTAAAAAGTTCATTTCTGTCGATGGCTCTGTTGGTTTGGGGGTCGATTGCATAGACAGTCAGGTCACATTTGGTGTAATCTTCTAGCGAAAAGGCGTCCCCATGCCTGCGAGCACCGATGGACTCCACCACCACTTTGGCACCAGGAATTTGCTCCTGAACATACCGATCCAAAATCCTATACATCAAAGTACAAACATGGCATTCACTCTCAACTTGAAATGACATTTAGAAAGTGAAAAATGATGAGAGCCTGGTTTTTGCTAATGTTTACTGAATGTGAACGCTTGAAAAAAAATTCTGTATATTTTGTCAGCATTTAAGTCCCAATGATGCTAGAAGCTGAATAAGGTAGAAAGGTCATCGACCATGTCCCGTCGAATTCTAGACTCTTTGAATTTACGATACCATTTGAGCTTTACAGGTCTCATGGGAATTGCCACTATGATGTACAAGTCAAGCTGTCTGTGCTTTATAGGAGCCGGGGGTGGGGGGGTGGGGGGGTTAGAACTCTTGAGTTCACGTAGTTGGTGTTATAAATTATACCTTCCACCAGATTCTGTGACCCAAGGTGCATAGCTGTATACCAGGGTCCCAGACCAGGCTATCTGTTTCCTCCAGGGCATCAAGACTCTTAGAACCTTGCAGCAGTGGGAGAACGTATAGATGCTTTGCTATGGGAGGTTTATCAGGTTAAAAAAAAAAAATTGCATGCCAGGCTCAGAAGCTACTTAGGTGAATACAAACAACATAAAGATCTATCATTTGGTATGGACTCAGTAACATTCAATAGAAAAGACAGAAATAATGTTAACCTGTAGGTAATTTTCTGGAAAATACAATTTGCACAATTTCATTTTAATGGAAAGTACAAGTCTGTATTGCCACAAATGGTAATTTCCTTAATATCTTTTCCTTATTAAAAACTTTATATTGTTAATTCTTGAGATTAACATCAGAATGTATCTTATTAAATATTTATAGGCATTCAAATGCAAATGAATTGATCTTAATAACTACACATGGCAAATGTTTTTGAATTTATCTATAGATTCAAAGCTCTGTTTGGAGTCCACGTTGTGAAGCCCTTTCCAACACATGAACATAAGGGAAGGGAAGGGAAGGGAAGGAAAAATAAGATAAAATCAGAGAGGGAGGCAAACCGTTAAGAGACTCTTAAAATTTTTTTTAGCGTTCATTTATTTTTGAGAGAGAGTGAGTGAACGAACATGAGCAGGGGAGGGGCAGAGAGAGAGGGAGACACAGAATCTGAAGCAGGCTCCAGGCTCTGACCTGTCAGCACAAAGTCCCATGTGAGGCTGGAACTCATGAACCATGAGATCATAACCTGAGCCGAAGTCGGAGGCTCAACCAACTGAGCCACCCAGGTGCCCCCATAAGAGACTCTTAAATACAGAGAATGAACTGAGGGTTGATAGAGGGGGGGTTGGGTGGGGGATGGGCTAAATGGGTGATGGGTACTAAGGAGGGCACTTGTTGGGCTGAGTGCTGAGTATCATGTAAGAGATGAATCACTGGGTTCAACTCCTGAAGCCAAGACTATACTGTATGTTAACTAACTTGAATTTAAATTTAAGAGAGTGAAAAAAAATTTTAAAGAAAAAAAAAATGTTGCCTTAAGGGTCTGGTACGTGCTGGGTGTGCCCTTGTCAAAATAACAAGCACTGATGCTGAGCCCAGGCCAAAGGCTGTGCCGGGGAGCACAGGTGTGCGGTGTGCGCACCAGGAAACACAGCACAACGCTTTGTTGGTTTGCTTCTCAATGTGTACAGACCCGCGTAGGCGGAGTCTCTCATTAAAAGTCCGATTCATTCTCTTCCTTTTCTGCCAGCTCACACCCACTGGTCTGGCTGCCTTCCAGTATCTTTTCTGATGAGATCTTTGCTGAAGAATAAAGAGAAGAATGCATTCTCCCCACAACCTGAGGAGGGTGTCTGCACGAGGACACAGATGTAGAACAGTGTTCAGACTGTGTCTTTAGGATCCTTTTCCTTAGAGACTTATGCTCCCGTAACAAAAACAGAAACAAAACAAAAAACAAACAAACAAAACAAAAGAAAAACCAACAACAAAAAAGAAAGGCTTTGGAGTGCCCCCACTTACACTCTTGACCGCTGAAAGAGGTACGGATGGTAATAGCATAGTGGCAAAGAGCACGGATGTTTGGATTCAGTTTCCAGCTCCTTTACTTATGAACTGCAAAACCTTGGCCCACAGGAAGCCATCACAGGGGAATCACAAAATGAGGAAATCTGCCACATGGGGTGGTTGTGTGCAGTAAATGCACTAATGCTTGTAGTCAAATCGCGGCACGATTTGGAGCACTTAGTCACTGTTCCAGAAACTATGATGCTGCTTATTATTAATTTGGCTTGAAGGTTTGCATTAATAAGCTTCTTCCCTGCCCCTAATTCGTTCAAGACATTTAACAAATTTATGGAATGATTAGCGATTTTTCGCTAGCAATATTAGTCCACTGATCAAAAAACAAAGATGAGTACATTGTTAAATATATTGCAGAAGATGGCTATCAGTCCCGATACTTCACTTTAATAACTTATAACTGCTCTAGTGCATTCACACATTGACTAAACATATTCCAAGGAAATCATTTGTATATGCATAAACTGTGTTTTTGTACAATGAAGAAACGTGGCTATTGAACTTGTGCCTTTTTCTATATTTCTGGGGAATGTTGCAGAGTCATATGTGAGTACTAAAACTGTGGAATGAAATATTAATGTGGAATGAAATATATCTGTACTAATTCCTTTATCTTATCAGGGAATCATACATCAAGGAAACCTAAAAATGAATTATGTGTTTTAAGACTTATAACAACTTCTTCTCCCTGAACATTATTCTCTTAAAACTTTTAGAGACCTTTTGGAATGAAGTCTCTCATGTAAAGAAAAAGGTGTCCACACTTCAGTTTTTTCCGTACCTTTTTCTGATAAATGTACGTTAAATGAAATTTAACAAATTTTAAACAATACATTTTGTAAAAATCTGTCCCTCCACTTGTTGTCTATGTCCACATACCTAAGCATTTCTGCTAACTACATACTAACATAAATATATTACATATATACATAAATTATAACATGCAATGAATAGTTCTTCAGCTTTTTGATCTTCAGATGTACATAGGTATGTGGTTATTTCCTAAAGCTTTGTTGACTTCATGATTTTTTAAATATAGCTCTTTAGTCACTTACTTTGAACTGACTCATATATTAATACCAACGTTTAAATTGCCTTTATGTTTATGTTTTGGCTTAAATTATTAATATGTCAAGCCAATTCATACATACATTTTGGAAACAAATATCATGAGAGTTTACTACATGTAAACTTATTACAACCAAGCATGTGTCTCCAGCCTATCAGCTTAAAGTATTTGTACACTACCAGTATACAGACACACACTTGTACACGGTGACACAGAGAGGTCTACAACGTTGTTAATCTGTAAACTCTGTGTCAAGGATATCTCCCTATATCAAGGGAGATGTCTGCATTGATATTTAAATAATATTAATGATCAGGTCCCAATGGTATGATTTTGAGTTTGCCATAAAAAGTCCATGAAAACTTTCGTCTTTGTAATATGTTGCTTGAATTTCTTGGAATGGGCATAATAAAACAATACAGTCATTTAAAAAAAAAAAAACACTTTTTTTAGCTCCCTAGCTCCTCTTCCCCAAATTCTTTTAAAATATCTTTATAAGGTCTTTCTTTTCAGAGTTAAAAAAAACCAAAAATTAGGTTAGAGTCACAGTTGTCTAATAAATTTTTGGAAAACTTAGGTAAGTGATAAGTGGTAAATTTTCATTCACTCATTCATTTATTTTCATTAATTCATGCAACACAAATATTAACTGAATGTACACCATGGGCCAAGCACTGTTCTAGAGCTTTGGAATACATCAATGAACAAAACCAACGTCTGTGACATCACGGAACTTACATTGTAATTGAGCAAGATAGACAAGATAATAGAATAATAAAATTGGCAGGAATGTTCAGGAAGCACGTCCCTGAGAAACTGATGTGTGAGCAGACCCTGAGGAGACAGTGAGCAACGTGGACCTGGCGAGCAGGAGCATCCCAGGAAGAGGAAGTTGCTAACGGCCCAGGACGAGGAAGCTGCTAACGGCCCAGGGGGAAAGTCCAGCTGTAGACCTGTGGTGTGGCTGGAACAGAGAGGGCTGGGGCCGGTCACACAGGGACTTTTGAGGATTTTGTTCTCAGTAAACCCACTGCTGGAGTTTTAACACGGACGTCATACGGGTGACTATGGTTAAGAGGTGAACACTGGCAGCTTTGTTACCAACAGGCTGCAGTGGGAGCCAAGAGTAGAATCAGGGAAACAGGTTAGGAAAGGCTTTAAGGGGATGAAGAACTTCTCAAATGCTCAGGCTACTCAACAGTTTGGAGGAAAAGAAGACTGAGTAATCTCTGATATTTGTCATGAATGGTTCACATCATCAGGTATTAACATATATACTATTAACATGCCTGATGAAATGTACAAGAGGAATAAATCCTCTAAAATAGATCGATACATGCAATGCTTAACTGGACAAATAGTAATTATCTAGTTGACCCAGATAAGAGTTGGCCTTTTGTGGTTGTTCATTGTGAAGCAGGCCAACTTTTATAGATGATTGTTTGAAGAAAAGCACAAAGGAGATACTGAAGCTCAGAGACCAATTTCTGATGCTCCCTTATCTCCCTCCAAGCGTGTACCTACACACAGGTGGCTCTCAAAAGAGGGCGACATCTTCTCAGAGTTCTGGCTGCTTCTTTCTCTTGCCTTTTGTATCGAACATAGAGCACAGATCCCTTCTCTGTGTCTTCTCAATTACCTTGAACCTTCTGAATTGTTTCTTTATGAAGTCTAGTACTTTGTGTCTGAGGAGAAGTTTTCATGGTGGCTGTGGCATAACCACACTGTGATACAGTATTTCATTAAAGCTGGCTGACGTCTCATGAAAGTGGAGTGTATGCATGACCACTGGGTACTATTTGATGATGTTTTTTGATTTTGTTTTATTTACAATTTTTTTTTATTTTTACATTTACTTATTTTTGAGAGACAGAGTGAGACAAAGTGAGAGTGGAGGAGGGACAGAGAGAGAGGGAGACACAGGATCTGAAGCAGGCTCCAGGCTCTGAGCTGTCAGCACAGAGCCCGACGCAGGGCTTGAACCCACAGACCATGAGATCACAACCTGAGCCGAAGTCGGACGCTCAACCCACTGAGCCACCAAGGTACCTCAGTTTTAATTTTATTTGAGAGAGAGAGACAGTGTGTGTGTGTGTGAACTGGGGAGAGGAGCAGAGAGAGAGAGAGAATCTCTCTGACACAAGACTTGATCCGATGACCCTAGACCTGAGCTGAAATCAAGAGTCAGAGGCTCAACACACTGAGCCACCTCTGATATAACTGTTTGATGATACCTTAGGTGTATATTGTAGAGAAAAATGCATTAAGCTGCAAAAATAAAAACAGTAATAGGGAAGTATTTATTGAGTACAATATCTGTGAAAGAGCCAGAAGGGCTGAGTATTCCTCCTCTGCAGGGGGACCTCTGATGTATGCATTGGGTCGGTACCTGCTCCCTGCCCGCCTCTCAGTCACCCAGACTACTCAAACCTTGGCTGCTTGCCCCAAGAGCAATTCTGTTCTCAAAACCAGCTGAACCTTAGCCAATCCTCTACTGTTAAAGTCCTATAGAACATTCTGTCCTCCCTCCCCAAGGTCCTTGGGACACTTCCATGCCTGGCATTTTCAAATAAAAGTTTATGCTAATAGTGCTCTGATTTCCTTCCCTGATTTTCATTCACCTGCCCTCCTCCCCCTCCCTTGGCTTTATAGAAGGAGTGTTTTAGAGATGTATCTAATATTAAATTTTAGAAAAACAAATCCAGGGTTCTGCTTTACATTAGGATGGGGATGGGGCTTATATTTTATAATGTCGTAACTGCTGAGTGGTTTAATACCTGCCATAAAGTGCATGCTATTTGGGACCTCTAAAGAAGTAATACCACATGGACACAGAACAAAGAAATACCTAGTAAAGCATGTTGGCTAATTATGTTCCTGAAAATAGAAGATTAGGGGTCAAACAGTATCCCCTTTTACACGTAACAGTGCTGGATTTTACCCAAGATCTTTGCTCCCAGAAAAGAGCAAGAAGTCTGCCAGCCAGTTGTGTCCCAGGAAACTGCTTATTGCAAAGAATCATCCTGCTCTAAGCCACGGGGAAGCCAGGCATAGATCCTCCAAATTCCCATACTTTGTCTCATACATGGTTAGCTGGACTGTTTTGTCCCCACTGATCAAGGAGGAGGAGGAGGAGGAGGAGGAGGAGGAGGAGGAGAGGAAGAAGGAGAAGAAGGGAAAGGGGAACAGGAAGGAAAAGAAGAAGTTCTTGTTACCCAAACATTGGTTAAATTTGTGTCCTTTTTCAAGTCTCTGAATTTGGACCCACCCTTAAACTGTGACAGTGTACAAGCCTCCTAAAGGCCCCTTCCCTCCTCTCATTCTGTCTACTCCTTATGGAAAAAAAAAAAAAAAAAAAAAAAAAAGGCTTTTTCTGCCTAATCCCCAAGAGCTATAGGACCTCTTGGTCAGAAAGTTCCCCTATTACAATGGTTCTTCTCCCTGGCACGTCAATTCCTCTCTCCTGCCTTCCAACAAATAATCCTTACAAACCAAGTTTTTTCTTCTAAACCCAGATTTGCTTTCATTAGGCACATAGTAGACAGCTGAAGGAGACCGCTTCTCCTGTTCCTGTGTGGTCTTACAAAATGAAGGTGTATTAGCAGCCTAAGCAGGCGAGATGTAAAGACTTTTTAGCAAACTGTACATGGAGCAAATGATTATTCATTATCCCCTTTCCTTGATCCCCGATGCCTGCTGTGAAGCAGCCGTGAGGCCCCAAATTTCCAATTGCATTAGCTGCTTTTCTGTCAGTTAAGATGTGTGAATTCTCATCAGCACTACTTAATTAGAATTTAAAAACGGTCCAAACGAACTATAAAATAATAAGCTCTAACGTTTGTCTCTGCCGCTAAAAATCACAAATAATAACAAGCAAGGCTGATCTAGCCCCCCACCGCCGCCCATGCTGGCAATGAACTGTCATCCGTGTGCCGTCTACTCTGGCACATGGAAGCCACTGTCCCCCTTTTGTCATTCATTTCCCTCGTGGATAAAATTACGCGCCTGGGACTGCGCTAGCCACACCACGAGAACTGGGTTTAGTCCTTTGAGATACGTGAAAAGAAGGCATTGAAAAAAAGGCGTTCATACCTACAGGACCCGTGTAGATTTCGGTGGGTTTTGGTTACAAAGCATTCATATTCTCTCCCTCCAAACACCCTGATTTCAAAGGAGGAATTAGCCTTGTCTCCCGCAGACACAGCTGACTTTAATCACTGGTCCTGTCCTGCCTCATCCCAGGCCAAAGGAGACCGCAGGTGACCCAGGCCAGGCCATTTTCTCCCTGGAGTTTGGTCCTTGAGTCAAAGACACAAGAGTTTAAGATGGCTGGGACCCACTCACGTGAGGTGCTCCCTGCTCATCAGACGGAAACTGCGTACCCACCTGTTCACTCCTCCACTTCTTGTTCCCAGGCTCCTGCACCTGCCTGTGTTCCTGCCCACAGCTTCCAATAAAGTTCCCTGCACTGAAGGGAGCCTCCGTCGATTGCTGGCACGTTAGAACTAGTATTACGCACATTCCCCTTTAAGGTCCAGCTGCGCTAAAGCACGACTCATTTTCTAATTCTTTCACGGTAGCAACATCTGCCTGATCTTCCTGGTCCTGGTCTCATCAGTCCCCCTAGACTCTTTGTAATTCTACTGGCCGTGTATTTTGCATTCTGCTTTAAGTTGCAAGGCTGCTCATTACAGAGTTTGATAAGAATTTGTATTCTGGAAAAAATCCAGTCATTTACATGTGCCATGAATCTATATTCTTGGGAGGAATATATCGATTTCAAAAAAAAAAATATATATATATATGATTAGTATTTGATTATGAAAAAACTTTCTTAAGAGAAAACCTGGTGCTTGATCTTCTGACAAGCAAATACAGTGCAAATGAATTAGTATAATAATTATAATCATTAGCCACAAATTAAATGTTCATTTAGGGTTTATTCTTCTAATTTAGTTTAAAAGATTTGTAATGTATTCATAATTATTTAGTAATATGTCACTATGTAATCTTTAGACAATGTTTCAGAAACTAAAGTTAATTGACACATACATTTTATATGTATATAAATATACATAGGTGGATATATATGCATATAATTTATACAAGAATATATATTTACATGTTATAGAGGTGTATTTGTATGTATGTGTTATGTTTTATACACATAAAAGTTTACATGAAAATACATGTATATAAATATTTTTACTGTGTTACCACATGTTAATTAATTTAAATTTTTTTTTTTCAACGTTTATTTATTTTTGGGACAGAGAGAGACAGAGCATGAACGGGGGAGGGGCAGAGAGAGAGGGAGACACAGAATCGGAAACAGGCTCCAGGCTCCGAGCCATCAGCCCAGAGCCTGACGCAGGGCTCGAACTCCCGGACCGCGAGATCGTGACCTGGCCGAAGTGGGACGCTTAACCGACTGCGCCACCCAGGCGCCCCTAATTAATTTAAATTTAAACTAGTTTGGGGTGTTTGGGTGGCTCAGTCGGTTAAGCTTCAGACTTCGGCTCAGGTCATGATCTCACAGTTCGTGAGTTCGAGCCGGGCATCGGGATCTGTGCTGACAGCTAGGAGCCTGGAGCCTGCTTGGGATTCTGTGTCTCCTTCTCTCTCTGCCCCTCCCCTGCTTGCACTGTCTCTCTTTCTCAAAAATAAATAAACATTAAAAAAATAAGAAATAAATTTAAACTAGTTTATAAGTTAAATTAGAAACAGTTTATCTAGATAGCTTTTTCACAATAAATGTTGAATACATTTTACAATAAATGTTCAAAGGCATATTTAACTGAAATCTTGTGTAAATAGTTTTTTTTTTCTTTAAATCAGAAACTGAAGGTACCAATAAAGAGCTAGCTCACTTAAGTAGTTTATTCTCAAACCATCTTTGGTGGATGGCCCTAAATTTTAATTTACAACATCACTTTATCCATTTACCTATATGCACCTCTTCCGTGAGCTCAGCCAGATTGCATTATAAACAGTTAAGCGTGGAGGCTTAAGGAAAAAGTCTTATAGCTGACGTAGGTACCTGTTTACTTATGGATTTGGCTTTCATTTTTTTTCACCAAGATCAGCAGCCATCCTATTGACTTCCCTCTGTGTGCAGGAGCCACGCTAAAATTACCCTTTGATGGAAGTTTCTCTGTGAGGGAGTGGCCCACTCCCAGGAGAGGATGGGTTGCATGTGTAATTAGGTTTCCCTCCTTTTTAAGAAGCACTGCAAAGAGGGAGTGGTTAGGGACCCAGCCTGCCCCTGGCCCCTACGTGGAGATTCAAATTAAACCTCTCCCACTTGCTATCTGTGTCTCTGTGGAAATTATTCAACTTCCAATGTTGCAGGGGACTCACCGGTGCAAGGGGAAAGCAGTCAGACCTACCCCAAAGGGCTCTGTGAGAAGTTAATTAGCGCCCAGTAAGTGTACAACCCCCAACAAATAAAAAAGAGCAGCACGAAGATTAGTTATTTGTCGTGGTTGTCACAGAAGCCCCTCACAGTGAGTGATTGCAAGCCCCAACCCAGGTACTTGTGAATGTTTCTTCAAAAGCCTGGCTGAAAGGAACCCATAGGACTGCGGATGCCCACAGGGATACAGCACAGGCTTTCCTGATACCCTGCACTATGTCCTCTGTTAATACAGACCTTAGAGACCCCACCCACAGCACGTCCCAGGTGCTGTGCTGAGAACCACGGACCACTTCATACATCACACTTTGTACATTCTGTGATGTTCCACAGGATGGAAACATCCCCTTCTCTTCTGGCATTTGACTCAGAAATGGTTCTGTCTTCCCACTGCAAGTCCCCCCCACCCCGCCCCCCCCTTGCCAATTTTTAACTGATTCCTTTCCTTTTGGTCTGTTCCTTGGTTTGCCTCTTTCACTTTGACCCTAAAATGATGAAAAGCAAGTTTGGGAGCACTCTACCAATCTGCAGGGCATGGTCACGGCCTCTCTCTGCTCATCTTACTCAACTCCCTCCATTTCTTTTTATTCTGCTTGCTTTATTTTTATGACTCATATGACACGTACTTTACCTTTTTAAAAAAAAATAATGCTTATTTTTGAGAGAGAGACAGAGACAGAGCACGAGCAGAGGAGGGGCAGAGAGAGAGAGAGGGAGACACAGAATATGAAGCAGGCTCCAGGCTCTGAGCTGTCAGCACAGAGCCCGATGCGGGAGAACCCACGAACTGTGAGATCACGACCTGAGCCGAAGTCAGATGCTTATTAACCTGAGACACCCAGATGCCCCTACCTTGTGTTGTTGTATGAATCATTGTGCCTCAACTCCTCTTTGCAAAGGTGGAACATTGAAAAAATAATTTAATGTGGCATCTCATACAGTTTCGATAGAAAAGAAAGTATCTAAAATACCATTTGTGTTGCTGCTGATACAAATGGGATTTTCTTACATACGCTTGTAGCTGAATGTATTTCTTATGTTAAAAAAAGCAACAGCATAGTCAGAGGTAAACTGTGCATGAGCTGGAGGAAGTTAGGAGGATAACCATACATGTAGCTAAGAGAACACAGGTGTGGGCTCTTGCTGGTTGGGTCTCCGAGTTGAGGGGCTGCACAATAAAATGCTCTATTTACCTCCCACCACTGGGTGAGACTGATTTTAAAAAATAATAAGCTGTTGTATTTGGCAAAACTTCTGCACCATAAAACTTAAAAGACTATGATGGCACAAAACCAGACACTCGGATCAATGGAACAGAATAGAGAACCCAGAAATGGACCCACAAACGTATGGCCAACTAATCTTCGACAAAGTAGGAAAGAATATCCAAAGGAATAAAGACAGTCTCTTCAGCAAGTGGTCCTGGGAAAACTGGACAGCAACATGCAGAAGAATGAACCTGGACCACTTTCTACATCATACACAGAAATAAACTCAAAATTGATGAAAGACCTAAAAGGAAGACAGGAAGCCATCAAAATCCTCAAGGAGAAGGCAGGCAAAAACCTCTTTGATCTTGGCCCCAGCAACTTCTTACTCAACACACCTCCGGAGGCAAGGGAAACAAAAGCAAAAATGAACTATGGGGACCTCATCCAAATAAAAGCTTCTGCACAGCGAAGGGCACACTCAGCAAAACTAAAAGGCAACGGACAGAATGGGAGAAGATATTTGCAAATCACAGATCAGAGAAAGGTTTAGTATCCAAAATCTATAAAGAACTTATCAAACTCAACACCCCCCCCCAAAATAATAATTCAGTGAAGAAATGGGAAAAAGACATGAAGAGACACTTCTCCAAAGAAGACATCCAGATGGCCAACTGACACATGAAAAAATGTTCAACACTGCTCATCACCTGGGAAATACAAATCAAAACCACAATGAGGAACCACCTCACACCTGTCAGAATGGCTCACATTAACAACTCAGGCAACAACAGATGTTGGCGAGGATGCGGAGAAAGAGGATCTCTTTTGCCTTGTTGGTGGCAATGCAAGCTGGTACAGCCACTCTGGAAAACAGTATGGAGGGTCCTCAAAAAACTAAAAACAGAACTCCCCTACGACCCAGCAATTGCACTACTAGGCATTTATTCACGGGATACAGGTGCACTGCTTCGAAGGGACACATGCACTCCCATGTTTATAGCAGCGCTATCAACAATAGCCAAAGTATGGAAAGAGCCCAGATGTCCATCGATGGATGAATGGATAAAGAAGATGTGGTGTGCGTACACACACACACACACACACACACACACACACACACACACACACACAATGGAGTATCACTCGGCAATCAAAAAGAATGAAATCTTGCCATTTGCAACTACATGGATGGAACTAGAGTGTATTATGCTAAGTGAAATTAGAGAAAGACAAGTATCATATGACTTCACTCATATGAGGACTTCAAGACACAGAACAGATGACCATAAGGGAAGGGAAGCAAAAACAATATAAAAACAGGGAGGGGGGACAAAACAGAAGAGACTCTTAAATATGGAGGACAAACTGAAGGTTACGGGAGGGGATGTGGGAGAGAGGATGGGCTAAATGGGTAAGGGGCATTAAGGAATCTCCTCTTGAAATCATTGTTGCACTATATGCTAACTAATTTGGATGTAAATTCAAAAAATAAAATTAAAAAAGAAAACTTTCAGGAAAAAAAAAGACTACGATAGAAAGAAGAATTTTTAAAGGAAAAAGTACCCACTATATATTTTGAAGACCTTTAGAAGCAACCGTGATTCACATTTTAATGGACACATATCATATGTAACAATCTGTACCCTGCATCCATTTTCCAGTTATGTTCTATTTTGCGAGCAAAGGCTCTGAAACATGAACGGAACTCAGTCGTGTGATATTTGGGAAAAGTAAAACAGAGATTATAATACTCGACTTGTTTCTGCTTCTCTAATTTCCCAACTATGCTCCCAATGATTTTTTTTTTATCAAAAGCTAAGTTCAATAGGAAGCTGGAAAATACCTTTCTTCACTGTTTTTGTTAATGGATTTCACCTCTGGAGTATGAATAGCCACTTTCCCTCAAATCACAGGATGGAATATACCTGTATAAATTAACCTTTTCTTTTATTAACTTTTATATAACTTTTCTTTTATTAACTTTAATACTTATGTTAGTAAGTATTCAAATTCTTTATATATATACATATACATATGATCTGTGCTATATGTATAAATGCTATATGTAATATAGCACAGATCATAAGTTAAAACAAGAATATTAGACAATATACTGGTACTTTCATTACAATGGTCTCTTATGGATTAAACTGATTTCCCCCTCAATCAAAACCCTATTCTTCAAGCTTGCTATTCTCTTAAACAGGAAACCTCCTTCAATACAACTTTATTTTTTAACGCTTCCACTTTTCTCACAGAGCAAACAAAGGCAATAAAGAAAATGTCTCTATCTGCTCCGAATCTCAAAAAATAGCATTTTAAATTGATCTTCCATGAAAACAGATTTTCAGCTAAGGAAGAGTCTACTTATCTCTTCTTGAAAACAACAGCTATAGCTCAAATATTTCAAACGTTTTTTTTTTTTAAAATACAAACAAAATCCAAACATCCCCCATGGAATTATAGGAAGTATTTTGTTTATTTGTTTTGGCTTTCTTTTCATCGTCTCCAAAGGTTTGAGTGTCAATGAAAAAGCAGAAAAATGATAAAAGAGAGACAAAAGTACTTGTATGTCCATATTGCTGAGGAAGATGGGGACATGGCACAAATAATATATTTAAATTTTCTATATGACAAGTGTCAGGTGGTAAGTATTAACTGAGAAACACCATTTATTTTCCTTTAGTACTTTTTGTTTCTTCCAACAGAAACTAGTATAGTTTTGACTATAAAGATTCTGAAATGGGGCACCTGGGTGGCTCAGTCAGTTAAGCGTCCGACTTCAGCTCAAGTCATGATCTCACGGTTCGTGAGTTCAAGCCCCGCGTCAGGCTCCAGAGCCTAGAGCCTGCTTTGGATTCTGTGTCTCCCTCTATCTACCCCTCCGCTGCTTGCGCTTCTTCTCTGGCATTGTCTCAAAAATAAATAAACTTTAAAAAATATTAAAAAAAAGATTCTAAAATGTGTTAGTGAATGATGGGTATTGTGACCATTAAAATATGAAACAAATCTATTGAAAGCAAGACATCAGCATACATAATGTTTTACTGAATTATTATACGATGGTATGTTAAGAAAAAGCGAAGTCTAGTTGACAAGTCATTTGTTTTTGGTTAACTGTGCATGTAGGAAAGTATATAGTCGACCCATATATAACACTGAGCAGCATGGTTCCACGTATATACATGGAGCTTTTACAGTACAGCCCTACAAATGTATTTCTCTCCTTTATGATTTTCTTACTATCGTTTTCTTTTCTCTGACTTTATTGTTAGAATGTAGCATATGATATGTGTAACACACACAATATGTGTTAATTGACTGTGTTATTGGTAAAGCTTCCAGTCAACAGTAGAGTATTATTAGCTAAATTTTTGGAGATTCAAAAGTCATATGTGGATTTTCACCTGTACAGCACCCCTGAACCCTATGTTGTTCGAGGGTCAAGTGTAATATGAATGTGGAGAATGCATATAACATGAAATAAAAAAATAAAAATTTACCCTAATACATCAGAAACATATTATCAGAAACAAAATACTAAGTACCATGAATTTGAGCCATTTGGACAGAAGTTTAATCCTTAGTGTAAATAATATATTCATTTTCTGCTATGATAGCATATCTTCAAATGAAAACTAAGAATTCATACAAAATAGGACATTTTGACCCTCACAAATAGGACCCCAGAAATGAGAGTACTGAAGCACCCCTCTTTGTAACTATGATTCCATGATGTCAGCTCAATACTGACACCGGGATAATTTAAAACTTTGCTGTATGACCATGCAATACAAATTCTACATTTGTATAGAAATGGAATTCAAATGTCTATACTTTCCCACATTTCAAGGAATTAAGCATTAAACATACTACTACAATATGTACGAATAACAACATCAGATAGTATGCTATCAAAGCCTCACTGCATTCTGGGCCAACTTCCATTCTGTAAAGAATTATCAACACAGTAAGTTGAAAATAAGTATTTTTCTTGCAAAAAGAGATGACTTCTCCTTCTCTACCAAAATGAAGCCCCAAACTGAGTATTTCTGAAAAAAATAGCAGATGAATTTCCTTTGTGTTGAAACAATGAATCACCAAGACTGACTAAAACCAAAGCATATTTATGTGTTCTAAAGAATCATGAATTGTACCTTAAATAGTAAAAAGTAGCTCAACATTTTATGTTGAGTTTGTGTTTTATTTTTATGATCGGCTTCAATTTATTTTATAGCTATTACATGACTAATTCGGAAAATGTTGTCTCCAAAAGTTGTACATGGAACTGTCTGTGCTTCATTGTGATAAAAATTAGATCACTTATGATCATTCTCTGTTGATAAGCTCTTCAACTTTGACCACATCTTTGTGCTAAGTATACTTAAAATCGGCATGTGATTGCCGATACTTACAACAATTTAATTTAAAATACAGCAGATAAGAAAGACTACACAACTGAAGAATCTCTCAGATATAATAACATTCCATATGTTCCAGCTGGACATATTTTTGAAACAGCTTGCAACTGGTTTTATAGGATAATACCATACCTGACGTATATAATACACTCAGTTCATGAGGAATAAATAAGACAAAAGAAAATAACCTTATTGCAGGGCTAGGGAAGCGGCCATGGTGAGAGGAGGTAGATAATGGAGTTTCACTTTATCACTGAGTTGAGAAATCAGCAGGATGAAGACGAGAAAAGGAACTGGCATCATTTATTGTGGGGAACCAAATCTTGCTAAATAAACTCGACTGTCTCCAAGAAGAGAATACTGTGACCTTCCCACATATCGTTTTATCAAAGTCTTCAGTGGCCAGGTAAAGAAATTTTTATTTTTTCCATTTGCTAAGACCCCAAACCAAGGAATTTTACAAATTTTATACACTGCATCTTCAAAATATACCCTTCATCTAAACATCTCTCCTGCGGCTACCTTAACAACAGTCCAAGCCCCGGAGATCTCTCCCTGGACTCATAGCTCCTCACTTTGTCTCCCACTCAACAATATTTAAAAACTTAAGCCACAACAGTATTTCTCTGTGCAAATCCTTACAGGTAACACCGGCCAAAAGAAATATAATGCAAATCACATGCAAATTCAAATTTTTTAGTACCCACATTAAAAGATTAACAATAAAAATGGCGAGATTAATTTTAATATATTTATTTCACTCATTACACCCAAAAAATACCAGTTCAGTGTATAATCCATCTAAAATTATTAATGATATTGTCCTTTTATTGGGCGGGGGCTACCAATATTTTTAAATCTGGTGTATATTTTATACTTAGAGCACCTTCCATTTGGACTGACCACATGTTAAGCACTCCTATGCCTCACGGCTACGATATCAGACTAACAGTTCTATCGACTTTGTATCTTGCACAGGGTAAAATGTTAAATCCTTCAAGTGGCCCATGATATCCCATATAACTCACTTCCTATCTTGATATGACAACAGTCTCCTCCATCTGGGTTTTCACATCAGCAGTGTCCTCTCTCTGGGAAAACTGCCCCACCCCCACACATCATGGTAACCACCTGGCTGTTTCCCTTAACTCCTTTCTGCTCTGATTTCAGCTTATCACAAGGCTTTCCTCCATCATCCTGAGACAGGACCTTTCTTCCATAATTTCATATTGCTACATATTATATATTAATTTATTATTATTCTATTTGCTGTTTTCCCCCCATAGAATGGAAGCTCCATGGGAGCACAGACTTTGCTTGGTATACTTACGCTTCCATTACTTACAACCAGTAACTACTTTTTATTTAATTAATAGATTTCCAGCATTGCATATGGATATTAGGACTTAGAGAGTTTAATTGGCCAGAGACCTGCCACCTAGTCACTGGTGGGTGGGGCTTGAGCCTAGGGTCCCTTCAAGAAGAATCAACTTCCTGGGTGAGGGTGGGGAGGGGGGGGAGTTAATATATCATTTAGGAATTTTACATGAGATTTTCTCTGAAGTGTTTTCTTATAGGAATCTGAATAGAATAAATAAGCATTTGTTTTTTCTATCCAGAGAGTGTAACACTCCAAATTAGGAATTTGCAAGTTAAAGCATATAGGCTAACTAAATTCAGGCTACTATCTGTTTTTGGAAATAGAATTTTACTTACATAAGTATTGTTATTAAAACCATTGATTTAAAATTATTGTTTTTAAAGTTGAAATTACTGTTAACACTTAAAAAAGTATAATGGAAAGGGGTGCCTGGGTGGCTCAGTCGGTTAAATGTCCGACTTAAGCTCAGGTCATGATCTCACGGTCCGTGAGTTCGAGCCCCGTGTCGGGCTCTGTGCTGACAGCTCAGACCCTGGAGACTGTTTCAGATTCTGTGTCTCCCTCTCTCTCTGACTCTCCCCCATTCATGCTCTGTCTCTATCTCAAAAATAAGTAAATGTTAAAAAAACTAAAAAAAAAAATATAATGGAAAGAAATAATGTAGTAAAAACCAAAATTTAAGTAACAGTATAAACATTACAAAAATCTCTTTCAAATGTATTAGTCTATTAACATTAATATTTATAATAGGAATATCTGTCCCTTTATAGTGTCTGGACCTCAAAAGCAAGGAGAGGGTAAAAATGATCAAAGCTAATGTGTTTATTGATCTGCCTTTCCATTTGACCTTTCCCCTCAACACCAGTCTTTATTACACTGATTTAAGAAAATATAAGTGTGAGCATTTACTGTTTACTGTTTCATAGATTCTCTTCCAAAGAGATTTCATAATTCTCATCCTAGAAATGTGTGTCTCGGCTAGATTTCTGAAGTATGTTTTGTAACCTTAATTCAAGGAGCCATAAATTAGTGACACAGACACATTTCAGATGCGGTATCAATATTTCATGGAGATGGGCTCTCCTACGCCAAATCAATAACTACTTCAATAAAGTCTACGGTCGCTGAATTTTCATATCGTATTTAGAAAGTAAGAGAAGTGTTTGAGCAACTCTGTGACCTTAATTTTCAATTCCAATTCATGCTGGAGCACAGTATTTCTGAAACTCCTTGATGCATACTCTTCAAAAAATGCCATTTCTGCAGATTCTTAAAGATTTAAATTTTAGAATCCCAACCTTCTTCTATTCATTTGGGCTTCATGATGAAGTGGATGGAGAAAGGAGACACGGACCCCAACACTTCCCAGCTTCCTCTTCACACACTACTGCCAGTCCTTTGCTGGTCATAGCCCGGTTTCCCCATCCTCCTCCTTACAGCCCTGCCCCACCCCTTAACCTCAAGCATTTGTTAAGTCAGAGCCCACAAAGAGATAAATCCTAAATTTAACCTAAAGTACTTGAGAACATAGACATGAAAGGGCCACCTGCAGCCACAGATTCTCACTGGAATTTGCTGAATAAGTTAATACAATTTAAAAGAAACATGTTTCATTACAAAGGGGCGTTGGTCTCCCATAAATTCCCTAAGCCCCAAATAACAAAAGTGGTAAAAAACAAAACAAAACAAAACAAAACAAAACAAAACAAAACAAAACAAAACAAAACCTGAAAGTGTTCAGTAGAGCCATTTATGCCAGGGGCATGGGGAATAATCATTACCATCACTATAGCAACGCTCATTTACAAGGAGCATTCTGTTTTCCAGGCATTGTGTTCTTGGCCATCAAAGGACACTGACCCCTTTGCAAAATCTTCCCCATCATGAAATGATTGTATTAGGTCATCAAATTTTTATTTTATCAACCCTCCCGGTTTGTACTGATTTCACACTTGCCAAGAAAACTAGGATTATGATCTGGCCTCATTTACGGGTCTGTCTAAAGGAAGAAAAAAAAAAGTGATGATCATATGGAATTTAAGTTTCCTTCTTACAGATAAAGATATATGGGGACTATAGAAAATGTCTCTGATGGGGGCACGTGGGTGGCTCAGTTGGTTAAGTGTCCAACTTCGACTCAGGTCATGATCTCATGGTTTGTGAGTTCGAAACCCTGCATTGGGCTCTGTGTTGACAGCTCTGAGCCTGGAGCCTGCTTCGGATTCTGTGTCTCCCTCTCTCTCTCTGCCCCTCCCCTACTCATGCTCTATCAAAAAGAAATAAACATTAAAAAAAAGAAATAAAAGAAAATATCTTTGACGGTAATGTGACTTGCCATCTAAGAACGTCTATAGGAAACGACATGCTGGTTAGTCTGGTCACTGGAACAATAAATTCTTGTTTTATTGAACAAGGTGTCCTTCTGTTGTCTACCTCAGTTACTGTGTATTTTTATTCCTCCCCTGGACACTAAAGGGTGTTTGGTGCTTCATCAGGCTGAATCAGATCCAACAGTCCTTATCAGGACGACCAGCAGCTTTCAAAAAGGAATCAAAAAAGCTACAGGCCACAGGATTCCAACCATAAGACATTCGGGACCAGGCAAAACCAGAGAGACAGTAAAAAGGGCGGTGGTTGCCAGGGGAAGAGACGAAAGGAGGGATGAAGAGGTGGAGACACAGGACGTTGACAGCAGTGGATCTATTCTGTGTCCCGTACAGTGATAGGTAGAGGCCGTTAGTCATGAGTTCAAACCCACAGTGTGCACACCGGCAAGAGGAAACCTCACGTGGACTATGAGTTTAGGGCGTTTACGATGTGTCCATGTCGGTTTGCTACAAAGGCGCCACTAATTCTGAGGCACGATGTTGACAGTGAGGGAAGCTGTGAGTGGGGGGCACTTGGGAATCTGCTGTGCATCTTCTGCCTAGTTTCGCTGTGAATGTAAAACTGCTCTAAAAAAAATAGTCTATTTTTTTAAAGGGATCGGAAATTTTTGTGCTTAAGAATCTCTAAATTAACACAGATTTTTAAAAATTGACACTAAGAGGGCGCGTGGGTGGCGCAGTCGGTTAAGCGTCCGACTTCAGCCAGGTCACGATCTCGCGGTCCGTGAGTTCGAGCCCCGCGTCAGGCTCTGGGCTGATGGCTCGGAGCCTGGAGCCTGTTTCCGATTCTGTGTCTCCCTCTCTCTGCCCCTCCCCCGTTCATGCTCTGTCTCTCTCTGTCCCAAAAATAAATAAATGTTGAAAAAAAAAAATTGACACTAAGGAATTAGGCATGTGCCTGCTATATCCAGAGTACTCTGGATCCCATTATCCAGAGCACTCTGACTGATTCATCATCATAACCAGCGAACGCTGCATAGAAGAAAGAAATCCCAACATTCACTATGAGAGTCTAGATCTTGATTCTGTGGCCCTGAATGATTCAACCACATAACTGCTGACAAATGATGCTATACTGCCTAAATTTTATCAAACACAACACAGGATTGACATCCTTGTTCCAATTTTCTAGACGAGGAAGTGTGGCCCTAAGTGCTAAATCTCTTGCCTGAAGGTCACACAGTTATCCTAAGTTTCAAACTGGTCAGGTTGAACCCATAATCTGAGCTCCACACTAAACTACCCTCTGGAAAAAACTGGCATCTCTATCTTCACACTCCTGACTGGCTCACTAACCTCGTTGTTAGAATACCTGCTATTTACTGAATATTCACAATTCTCACTGCCCTACACAGCTTATATTATTTAGTTCTTCACAACAATCCCATGATATAAGCTTCACCAGCTTTTGTGAACAAATGATAAGACATGGTAAGGCCGACTGGGGAAGACCAAGGCATCTTGATCGTGTTCCAAAACTGATATGTGACAAGAAGTCTAAGCTCCTTTCACAGGGATATATTTCTTTCAAGACTAGAAAGCTGCCTGTTCTTTCTCTTTCAGGTCTTCCTTTCCACTTAAGAGGGGGGGAAATCATAAAACTGCTATGAAATCATACTTCTACATTGCCATTTCTTCAGTTTTCATAAATTTTGTCTTGATATGAGAAAGGGGAATCATGATTTAGCTTGTATAAAATTTCCATTCAATAAAATGGATAGGGTGCCTGCTACATAACTTGAATGACAGCAATGAAAATACAGGACAGCACCCTATCCTCATGGAACTTATACTTCGGTGGGAAATTGACGTAAAGTGAAAATATTAGCTAATGCTTTGAAGACAAAGAGAGCAGAATGAAGGGTTAGAGGTTGAAGATGGTTGTACCATATTTTGATGGTACAATCAGAGAAAGTCTGCTTCCATAGATAACATTAAAGCAGCTAAGAGACAGGCGTGATTCTAGATTTTTTTTCAGGTGTAAATCAGCTATTATTTTGACAAGAGGTTAAGTGTACATAAACCCCTTCTGTAGCGGTAACCCAGACACTGAATGATTGATATTCCAAGCATAAATACTGAGAATCCTCTTCTCCACAGGACATTGTACATGGCGCTCGAAGGTTAAGTTTGTGATGTAGTAAGAGATAATTGTTACAGAGCACATGCTTTTATTACAGAAGAAATACTCAGGCATTCATTAAGCTTTTCTTATTGTATACGGCACATAATTACTAAAAGTTTTGCCGTCTGATATCTGAAGCTTCTTCTGGCAACTTGGAAGTGAAAGATATTTTGCTAGAGAGAGGCAGTGAGAAATTGGTACCTGTCAACCTGAACTCAAGGGAAGATGCAGAATTAACAAATGAGTGTCCATCTAAAAATTATGAAATGATGGCAGGCTAGGTTGGCTGGCTCAGAGTGAACTAGTAAAGACATTTAGTAATCTTTTAGAGCATTCAGAATATCAGAGAACGGTGGCTTCATAAATAGTCCCAACTTTGTCTGATTCAACAATGACATGTTAGGTATACACTGTTCAAAAGGCACAATGTGGCATATTTTCTAATATTGTCTAAAATTAGTCTCCTTGGTTTTTGAAAGAATAAGACTTGGCCATCTAGATCCATCACTTTGAGAAATAACATTCCCTGGGCTCACTGGATTGATGACTCAATGAGTTTTCTGAATCATTTGGGGCTACAAAAAATCAAGATATATACTCTAATAATGACTCTTAAGGTTCCTTTCTTCTCTGCAGCGTTTTGAGGTTATGTTGATGCATCGGTCAAAGCATCCTGAATAACAGCATCATCTCACATCTAATTTCCATACCTCTTTGAAGGCACTCTCAGAATCTCCACATATTTTAAGTGAAGCTCTCCATTCAGGAAAAGGGTACACTGAATTATTAAGATGGTGTTTTATGGGTTTAATCTGAACACTGTAGTGATTAAAATGACCTAATGCAATAAAAATATAGCTATATGAATATAGACATATAAGTAAGTAAAAATCCATTACTCTGTAAGGTCTTCTATCTTTTTCTCCACCAGAGTCGGGGGCACGTTCGAAACGATCACCTGCATGTCCAGCTGGTTGACCACAGAGACCTGCAGGAGGAGAACCAGAGCCCGTTGAGAACTAACGAGCATTTTTATAACCCATTTCTTTCCTACTATGCATAGACCCAGTGGCTCCCCATGTTTCATTTAGGAATAAGTATCTTTAGTTAGACAACTGCCATTAGATGTTGGGCAGGTGGAGATGGGTAGACTATCATTGCTTACTTAGAAGTAACAGAGCCCTAAGTGACTTCAACTCTTGTTGGGTTGTGTGGGTTTTTTTTGTTGGTTGGTGATTGTATAAAGCATGAAGGAAGGCACGTTCATTTTTCTAATCGGGTTATTTAAGAACACTCAGGATAATGGAAAACACGGGTTTTACAAATCTCGGGAAAGGATTCATCCAGTGTGACTAAGAAGCTGAGATGCGAGTAGTTAGAATAATTCATTCCATGGGGTCATTATACAGCTTTCATGTCTGCTTCAGCAGACGCTGGGTTTGTTATGCCCCTGAATACTGACTTTGTGTATCATGTACAACAAAGGTATTTAAATGTTTACCATTCCTAGATCTTATTTATGTTACTTTCCCAGTGCAGTGGTTAGGCAAATATTTCCAGAAATAAACAGGTCATTTTTGAAGGAATTCTGCTTATAAAATTCTGCTTATAAAAACTTTTAAAAAACATATTTCTATTATTGTTGGGTTCAATCTCTGTAATGGATTAAAATTACAAGAAAGAGTCAAAAGAAGAAAAAGTAACATTTGTTAAGCACACATTCTAAAATCAGAGGTTGCCAGTGTACGAATTATTTCTAAGTTCTTCTAATTCTTCCTAATGAACTTCTTAGCTTTCCTTTTTTTATCTATTTGTGCCCAGGTACTTTAGATAGTAGTGGCCAATAAAAAAATTAATGTAAGCCACACATACATGCAGATATGTAATTTAAAAGTTTCTGGTCCCCACGATAGAAAGATTAAAAAAGTAGTGAAAGCCATTTAATAATACACTTCACCCAATATGTTAATAGATTATCATCCCAACACACAATCAATACAAAACAACTTATTGAGACATTTTACATTTTTTATACTAAGTCTTTGAAGCCCAGTGTGTACTGTATGCATACTTACAGTACGTCTCAATGTGACACGGTCACATTTCAAGTGCTCAGTAGCCACAGAGGACAAGTGACTAATACACTGGACAGCAAAGCTCTAGAAACCCTCACCTTCTCTTGCTGGTCACTGTCTCTCCTGACTGGTCTCTGGTGCCATCTCATTTTTCTTGAAAAGGAAGAGGCAGCTTAATAATCTTTTTAGACAGCTTTGTATAGTCTTTGATACAACACCAAAAGTCAAGTGCTAGTCTGAGTGTGAAATTGAAAATTGGGTTTAGTTACATTAAAACACATTTATCTATCTTCCACTTTCAATGGATCTTTACCCACAAATGATGCTTTAATATCATGCATTGGTCATTTGGAAAATGCCGGTTCATTGAGTAACACAGATTCTTCAAATATTGAAACACTACATAATACAATATCAAGAATAATGTCACATTCCTTAAAATGACCACTGATCTCATGGTCTTTAATAATGGGAAGCTGTCAGGCTCACACTGGTGATGGACTACAAGCTTTCCAATATTCTTTTTATCTTTAAAATTTATTTTACTTTTATTTACTTTCATTTTTTTTAAGTGTATTCATTTATTTTGAGAGCGAGAGAGTGCGCAAGAGCGGGGTGGGAAGGGCAGAGAGAGGGAGAGAGAATCCCAAGCAGGCTCTGTGCTGTGAGCGCAGACATGGGGCACGATCCCACAAACCACGAGATCATGACCTGAGCTGAAGTCAGATGCTTACCAACTGAGCCACCCAGGTGCCCCCAAGCTTTCCAATATTCTACTTTGCGCTTGGAAGCTTTGATGCTATCAGTAGCCATTGTTTTCCTTGAACTGACCGTCTCACTTCATTCATTTTTGTGTAAATGTCTACCAAATATTCAAGTCTGAATAAGCCTATTTGATCTCAAGTTATTTTTTCAAAGCAAAAGCTATTTCGTAAAAAAACAAAAACCCAGCCAATTCAGCTTACATAATAGTTCTCCTTCAGACTGCCCTCTACGTCCTTAAACAACAGAAGTGTTCGAAGCATACTTCCCATTTCATTACACAACATATTGAAAAGGTATTTAGTCAAGAGTGGAGGTTTGTTAAAATTAATCAGTTTTACTGCTTACGAGTAAGGACACTCTTCAAGCTTTTTTTCTTTTTTTCCTGTTTATGTATGACTATGAAGGATACAGTGAAAATCGTGGTGCAAAAGCAATACAGTAAAAAAGTCAAACAATGCCCTAGCAGTCTCATGGAAAAAGTTCTGACTCCACCAAACCCCAAAATGATTGGGGGGGGGGCCCTCGGCACTCCATGGACCACACTTTGATAACTGCCAATTTACACTGTAAGACAGAGGTGATTCACCCATCGAATGGGCACTGGGTACCCTCTATATGTCAGGAATTATTCTGGGCACTTGAGATACATCAGGGAATAAAATAATTAATTAAAAACAACAACAAAAAGCTATCCTCATGCAGTTTCCGGGTGGAAATACGAACATGAATATAAGTCCACTGTAAAGAGAAAACAATTAAGAGATGTGATGTTACACAGTCGGCTGCAATTCTGAGCTGGATGGTCTGAGGAGGCTGCAGTGTGAAATGCATCCTTGCAAATATTTGGAGGAGACGAGGGAGCTAGTTCTGAACACTTTGGGGGAAAGAACATTCTAGACAGAAGCACTGCAAAATCACAAAAGTGAGGGAATATCTGCCTATTTGGGGAACAGCAAGTTGGCCAATATTACTGGGTCTGAAGGACTTCAACGGAGAATAGAAAATGATGTCAATGAAGGCCAGATTATCCAGGGCCTCATAGTCTTCTGTAATGACCCAGGAATTTCTCTGAAAGACCTGGGTGATAGGAAAAGCTTTTGAGCAGAGAAACAAGAGGACCTGAATTACCTTATAAGGGATCACTTTGGCTGCTATATTAACACCAGACTTGAGTAGGGGAAGAGAGGAAGCATGGGGGCAAGTTACTGAGTTTGTGAGATGACACAGGTGAAATAGGAGGGTGGTTTCAACCAGGCTCCAATAGGAGAAGGGTTGAAAAATGTGTAGATGACATATACATTTATATATATATATATATATATATATATATATATATATATATATATATATATAAATATATATATATATTTATATATATACACACACACACACGCACATACATATACATATATATGTTCGTCACACACACACATATATACATAACATTTATGAATACCACAGTATTTACTGAGGGATTCATTGTGTGCCTTAGGAGAGAAAGGAATCAAGAGCTTTTTAGCCTAAGGAACACAAAGATTATCTGGTCATCGAGTAAAACTGAGGAGACGGGGAGGGAGGGATGACAGAGTGAAGAGATGTGATGAAGAAGAGGAACTCAGTTCAGGAAACATTAAATAGGCATCTTCACCCAACTTTCCAGTGTGCACACAGATCTATGAATTTGCTGTTCAGAAATGATCTTTGGGGCCAAAACATAAATGTGATGTTCTTTAGTATATAGATGACATTTTAAAGTTCTGGTGACTGAATGAGTTTACGGAGTGAGAATAGACAGAAAAGAGAATTAATGTCTGACCCAGAAGAAACATCAATATTAAAAGGTCAGGAGAGGAAAATGAACCAGAAAGGAGACTGAGAAGGGATGAACAGTGAGGTAAGAGACGACCACAGGATAATGTGGCCCAGAAGCCTCATAAAGGTAATAACCAGTTGAGTATTGCTGATGGTTCAAATACAATGACGACTGACATTACCAGTGAATTTAGTAACATGGAAGTTCTGGATGAGGGCTTGGAGCAGAGTTATAATTAGAGACGGTTCAAGAGAGATTCCACAGCAAAAACCTAGAGCCCACCCCAGCAGTGAGTTTTTCTGGAAAGAGGAACATAGAAATGAAGTGGTATTTGGAAGGAGATGTAGGTCAAGAGGGTTTTTTTTTTTTAAGTTTTTTTTGATGTTTATTTATTTTGGAGAGAGAGAACATGGGGGGGGTGAGGGCAGAGAGAAAGAGAGAGAGAGAGAGAATCTGAAGCAGGCTCTGCACTGACAGCAGAGTCCTATGTGGGGCTCGAACCCATGAACAGTGAGATCATGACCTGAGCTGAAGTCAGTCGCTTAACCAACTGAGCCACCCAGGTGCCCCTCAAGAGGGTTTTTAACAACAGTTTGGAAGATGGAAAACCAGCATGTTTATGGGAATAATCCAATAAAGGGGAGACTGATATGGCTCTTGCATAAAAGAAACAGAAGAGGGGCTGAAACAATGTCCCAGAGCTGGCGGGTGGGGATTGGGCCTGTTGTACAGGTAGAAGTAATGATAGGAGCATAAAGAACTTGTCTAAGTGAGCAGGGAAGAAGACAGAGTATACATTGGTATAAATTCTGGTAGATCAGTAGGATTCGTGGTGCGGCTTGTAGTAGTTGTCTTCTAATGCCTTAATTTTATCTTTCAGTGAAACAGAATGTCCATTAACCAGACAACAGTGAGGTCGAGAAGATACTGGAGGACTGCACAATAGGGGCTCTTGCAGGAGAGACGCGTGGAGGGACCAGGAAGCAGAGTGTGGTGCTCACGTGGGGGCTTTTATCATTAATTTAAAGTAAGACTCTACAACTGTGTATGTTTCTGGAGACATACTCAGCATGACTATAGGTCTGGAGAGAGGAGAATGTTGGAATTATTTAGACTTATGGTTTTGCCAAATGAGTATGATGTCGGGAGAAAGGGCAAGGAAGTTGAATCCCTATGTGACTGAGGGCTTATGGTGGTCAGTGTTATACTATAAAGCTAGTGTGCAGAAGAGAGAAACCATGAGGGTGGAGGGAGGCTAAATGGACTGAAGGTCCTGGAGGAGCCACGGAGTGCTGGTGTTAGCTGGGTATGTTCAGTATTACTTTCGAAGAGTGGGAGGTTTGAAATGGAGGTTATAGAGGGGATGCATTCACTGGTAATGGCAGAAATAGCTGGCTTCTAGTGGATGCAATAGGGTGGAGGGCAAAAGCACCAGAGAAGAGGCAGCCAAGAGGTTGTAAATTTAGGATACTCGAGGAATCATTTGTGTGTGTGAAACTGCCAAAAATCAGGACAATGGGATTGCTGGAAATGGTGACAGTAACCAGAAACTTAACTCACTGAGTGTGTTGGAGGGGGGAGACCCAAGGTTTGGGAGATCACAGCAACAATGTGAGGGAGGCAGTGAGTGACAGGCTCAGACGGGGAGAACCAAGGCTGGATCTCAAGAAGAGGGAAGGTCTAGAAGTAGCCACGTCATGCTCAAAGGTCCCCCTCAGCCAGTGCGTGGTCTGAAGTGCGGCAAATAGAAACAGAACAGGATTCAAACAGAAGCCAGCAGCATGAGGAGTGTCCTCTCGGGAGAACAGAGTCCCAATAAGCAAGAAGGTTTCTTCTGAATTAAAAATCTTACCTTCACTCACTCCTGCTAAAAATTTTCCAATGCTTTCCCACTACTTTTAAGAAAAAGTTCCAGTTTGTTAACATGGCCGACGACCACCACATGAGCCACCTACTGCCATGCCCAGCCTGGCTCTCGGCTCTCATGCACTCTGCTCGCTCGCTGCTCTGGGCTGAGTACTATCTCTCCGGGACTCAGGCTGTCACAACTTGTCTTCCTTCTCGGTTCTGGCCCAGGCCGTTCCCTCTCCATCAAAGCCTCATTTCTCCCTTTCTCTCCACATTCCCTTCTCTTGCCTGACAGGATTTCATACTTATCATAAATGTTGTTTTGCTAGGAAGTTTTACACACACACACACACACACACACACACACACGGTAGTTTTAAAGGTATACTTTTTAATTTCCACACAATAGTTTATAGAGTCGAAATAAGAAACCCATAAACTTTGCATGGCTTATGTACATATTACAAACATAATCTACATAGTTATATTTTATTTATGTTATTGTAGTATTTTTTTATTTTAGGAGGGGGAGGGACATGGAGAGGAAGAGAGAGAATCCTAAGGGGGGGTCCATGCTCAGTGTGGAGCCTAGTGCGGGGCTCGACCCCACGCTCTGGGATCATAAGATAAGGAGGTGGACACTCAATCGACTGAACCCCCCAGGTGCCCCAAAGTAGTATTATAATTATAAATACTTAGCGTAATTACCCTAGTGGCTAATCTTACACCATCACAGTGTGCAGCCCTTTAACAGGAAGGGAAATAGCAACATTATTTTATATTAGGTTTGCAGATCTTAATTTTATCAAAAATCAGTGTCAACGTTAGTATCATCTATGTCAAAAGCTTCCAGACTTAGATTGGCCTTTGTTTACCACCACTGCACTGTTCTAAATGGGGATGTTCGAACTTCATAGCCATCATAGTCAATGTGGTTGGTCTTCATGAGTACCTATGTAGAAGAAAAACACTGACCCTGCTGTCTGCGTATCTGAGAAGATTAAACTAGTTCAGAGAATTACATGTAACGGTGAAAATGAAGATTTAATAAGATGCAAACAGCAAAAGAAAAATTATACTTGATGATGCCTTTATGTGAGAAGCATTTCCAGTAATAATTATAACTTGTAATCATAGAAAAATCCAACTAGTCCACACCACCAGGTTGGTGGAAATTCCACAAGTCAGAAATACGGGTATTGAACACCTTGAATAAGCAGTAATATCAAACCACCCTTGAGTACACTCTACCACTGAGATGGTGTCTAGCCTAAGAAAAAGCAGAGGAAAGCAATGTTCTTGACTGAGCCAAATGTAACTTAGTCAAGAATCATCGATGCTATCATCAGGGATTTGGGTCAAATAAGGAAATTACATCTATTGGAGCAGAAATTTGCTTCAAAAAATTTCCTTTTATTTTCTTAATTACAAAAGGTCTAAAAGGAATTTAAGGGGTGCCTGGGTAGCGCAGTCGGTTAAGCGTCCGACTTCAGCCAGGTCACGATCTCGCGGTCTGTGAGTTCGAGCCCCGCGTCAGGCTCTGGGCTGATGGCTCAGAGCCTGGAGCCTATTTCCGATTCTGTGTCTCCCTCTCTCTCTCTGCCCCTCCCCCGTTCGTGCTCTGTCTCTCTCTGTCCCAAAAATAAATAAACGTTGAAAAAAAAATTTAAAAGGAATTTAAGCATTAATACAAATTTCATACATTTTAATTTCTCCAGCACAACTCTGTGAAGTATTTAAAAAATTTTAAGGAGCTCCAGCCAACTCTATAGTAAAAATGAGATCTGAAGACCAAATAGTAATCCAATACTTTGGAATTGCTGTCACAATCATATATAAAAACATATCATGATGTAGTTCCCAAGTGTGAAAAAAATGCACAGCCTTAAAGCTATACCTTTTATATCCTAAGCTAGAGCTATTAACAACCTGGATGAAAATTAATTTAGGTTTTAGAAAACCTATTTGGATTAAACTTAAAAGGTCTATGAGTTGGGGCACCTGGGGTTAAGCGTCCGATTCTTAGGCTCAGGTCACGATCTCATGGTTCAAGCCCAATGTGGGGCTCTGTGCTGACAGTACACAGCCTGCTTGGGATTATCTCGCTCCCTCTCTCTCTCTTCTCCTTCCCTGCTCGTTCTCTCTCTTTCTCTCTCAAAATAAGTAAATAAAACTTCAATAAAAAAAATTCTATTAGTTGAAAGCACTGACCATGGGGTAACTGCACTCCAGTCCCCTAATCTCAACTTTCACCTACTTACCAGCACATCTGCCTTGCCACTTAGCCCCTGCCCATAGTTGTCAGTCGCGATGACTTGGAATTTGAAGTAGGACCTTCTCATGTTGTGGAAAAGCATAGCGGTTTTGATGAGCCCGGTATATGTTTCTACCACAAATCCTTCTTTTCCCTCTTTAATTGGTGGAATGATGAGTCGGTATGCCATGGCGCTATAATTGCCAGTATCTTTGTCAGTAGCCTAGGAGGGGAAAACAAAACAAAACAAAACACAGGGCATAAATAAGCAGGAAAAACATAGCCTGTATTAAAGGGCTTATTTCTGTTTGTAAGACTGATGTTCTTTTGTGATAATAACACAACACAACCCTCTTAACTGTCTATTGTTCTGGATATCATCCTGTAGATTATCAGCCTTTGTGTCCACAGGGATGAATGATAATGACTACCCAGGGTGAATTCCAAGGACACAGACACTAACCCGGTCCAGTCAGTGAATCAAGTGTTTTGATTGGCATGTCTGATGCATTCCACTCTGGGCTGGGATCCAAATTGGTTTAAGGATGGGATTGATTGTTTACCTAGCCATTGTCTTGTGTAATAGACATAGCTTGTGATAGTGCTTTTCATCTAACCCATTTCCGAAAGGGGAAAAAATAAAATAATGCACTAAAATCTCTCAGATGACAAGAAGAATAAAAGTTCAAAACTTTTTCATCAATAAGTCTAGAGATATATAAAGATCCTAATTAGTTAATGCCATGTCATAATTAGAGAAGGTTAGAATACTAATTGTTCTTTTTTAATCACTCAATATCCTGATTAATCAGATTTGTTCCTAGTTGTAAGTACTAATGATCTACATGTTAAGGTTTCTTAATATTTAGAATTTAAAAAGGTAAATAGTTGCTTAGAGGTCTTTTGTAATGAAGCTTTGAGGGTAATATATTAGTCTGGCTCTATAGCTTCTACTTCAGAGATGTTTCAGAACACAAATTTGAGAATCATTTCGTAGTAAAATATTTGGAGGAGGAATAATGGATAGGAGAGTCTTAGTGAATTTATACAAGGTTACGTACACCTGCTTCACGATACTATATATATAACTTTTATATTGTTATTATTCATTATTTTCATTATCTAGTTATTTTTACAAAAAGTATTATTAAATGTCATGTATCAAGCATTTTCGATGTCATTACAATGCTAAGGATTCTACAAAGCATCATCCTTTTAAATACAAACTCTGAGAAATGTATTAATGCCAATTATATAAATTAATGCTGTCTAGTGAAACTTTCTGTGGTGATGGAAATGCGCTAAATGTGTTCTAACACAGCAGCCACTAGCCACATATGACCACTGAACGCTTGAAATGAGGCTTATGTGACTAAGAAACTGAAATTTTAATTCTAATTAAAGTGATATGGCCAAAGGCTACATAGTAGGTGGTGAAGTTGGGATATAAATAATGACAATAATAGTGAATGCATGTTAAAGGTTACCATGGGTTTGGATCTCCATCTTCAAATTCTCTGTATATGTGCTCAACCATTGGAAACACTTAAGGATAGCTCTACCTTTCTATTAAACAAGGTAACTTAAAGTAAGCAAAGAGATATTTTCCTTCAGGATAAGAGATTTCTTGAATTTTGTCAAAATGACTTTCTAAGAAGTCAGATGAGCTGAGCTCCAGCACCAACTCATCTCTGTAGATGGTCTATGTTTCACATGATGGTGGAGCTGAGTTTTGGCATTAGAGGGACAGTAATTAGATTTCAACATTAGATCACATTATCACTAAAAGGGGAAGAAGAACAAAGAAAAAATAGTTATCAAAGTGTTTCTTTTTAAGCTTTGAACTCAGGCGTTTTATTCATTTAATAATGTAGAACATAAAAAATAAAAAAGCCCATTCCCAACTAAAATTAAAATCAGAGTTTGAATCAAGTAATCAAAGTCATTTCTTTTGCATACGATGAGCAAACTTGGGACCAATGACAAATAGGTCAAAGATTTGGTTGAGTATTATCCTTTAACTTATAATTAGCATGGATGTTTCCACTGAAATAAATTTTTTACTGTTAATGCAAATGACAGTGAAGTATTAAAACCATGTACAAAAATGCACAAATCGTAAGTATACAGCTCAAAAAAATTGCAAACAATGCACAATCACGTGACTAGCACCTGCTTCAAGAAAGAAAACATTACCGCATCCCAGAATGTTCTCTATATCCTCGAACAACACCTACTCCTTAGGGAAACCACTGGCCTTATTTCTAACACCATTCAGTAGTTGCGCCTATTTTAAAATGTTATGTTGATGGGATCACACTATATGTTCCCTCTTCTATCTGAATTCTTTTACTCAATTTTGTGTTGTAAGATTCTAAACCCTTATTTTTAAATTGTTATAGGCATTTTATTTTTTTTATTTTTTTATTTTTTAATTTTTTTTTAACGTTTTTTTATTTATTTTTGGGACAGAGAGAGACAGAGCATGAATGGGGGAGGGGCAGAGAGAGAGGGAGACACAGAATTGGAAACAGGCTCCAGGCTCTGAGCCATCAGACCAGAGCCCGACGCGGGGCTCGAACTCACGGACCGCGAGATCGTGACCTGGCTGAAGTCGGATGCTTAACTGACTACGCCACCCAGGCGCCCCTGTTATAGGCATTTTAAATCATTTTATTTCATCTTCCCTCTAACACTATGAGATAGGTATTATTATTCCCTATTCTACCTATGAAGAACACGAGACTCCAATAGTTATATACCTAATCCACTTAGCTCTTTCTGTGCTTCAGGATTCGAATTCTGATCATTCCGACTCTAGAATCTAAGTCCAATTCGCCACATTTCCCATGCTCCCAAGTATTTACAGCTAACATCTAGTCCTGTGCTTTTTTCTTTTTAATTTAAAAATTTTTGTAATTTGAACTTGACACACAGTGTCACATTAGTTTCGCGTGATTCAACATCTCTGTGTGTCATGCTGTGCTTACCCCAAGTGTAGCTACCATCTGTCACCATATAACTCTACTGCAGTATCATTGATGACATTCCTCATGCTGTGCCTTTCATCCCTGTAACTTATCCATTCCATAACTGGAAGCCTGTACCTTCCCCTCCCCCACTTCTCCCCTTTTGTCCATCCCCTCCACCCCTCCACCAGCAACCATCAGTGTGTTCTTTGTATTTATAGGTCTGATTCTGCTTTATGTTTGTTTGTTTACTTGGTTTTGTTTGTTTGTTTGTTTTAGATTCCACAAACGAGTGAAATTTTATGCTACTTGTCTTTCTCAGTCAAACAAACCTTTGTATTTTTAAATGAACCCTGTAGCACAACACAATTATATTTAGGAAAGAAAAGGTAGTTACAGTAAAATCATTGTGATTGCTTGGTACATTCAGTTTCTTTGTACAGTTCTTACTGATTAACTTCCAATTTCAACAAACAAGTAATTTCACTTTCTAGTATTTCTAAGTTACTAAATTAAGATAACCACAAAGTAGATAGGTTAACAGGTTAAGGTGCTTTTTCAAACACACTGAGGCAGGAGGGAAGGGAGGCTTGGGAGACAAGTTGACTAAAGTGAAGCCATATTAGTTTTAGGCTGACCCTGAACATAAAGAGTCACAAGATCCAACTCATGGAAGACTACCAGCCCCATGCCCTCTGGCAATAAAAGCCACAAAGGCTGGGCATTCTTAAGACTGCTCCCTGTGGTTAACTCCACAACCCTAAGACAATGGAAAAACAAATGGCCCAATGTAAGTAATAAACCCAAAGTTAAAGAGCTACCCCCTGCCTATATGGTTAGCTACCCACTCCTTATATGGTTTCTAAAACTTTTCAGTAGAGACAAAGGGGGTCCTCTTCCCCATCTGAGAGGGAGACCAATACTTTGTGAAGCAGCTCCTATTTCTAAATGTCTTGCTCTTGAATTCTTTCACAGACAAAGCCAAGAACCCATATGGCAAGTGTCCTGAGACCCTCCCTCTCAGAGCCTTGGCCCATCTGGTGTCAATACCATTCCTGAAGCAAATAATCATTTAATGCAAAAGTCTGGGTATGAAATTAGCAATTACAACTTAGAAATATCTAATTTTTTTATGATTTTTTCACAGTACATTTGGAGCAAATTATCAAAAAATGAGATACAGCGTTTTTAAAAATCACGTTTAGGGGCGCCTGGGTGGCTCAGTCGGTTAAGCGGCCGACTTCGGCTCAGGTCATGATCTCGCGGTCCGTGAGTTCGAGCCCCGTGTCGGGCTCTATGCTGACAGCTCAGAGCCTGGAGCCTATTTCGGATTCTGTGTCTCCCTCTCTCTCTCTGACCCTCCCCCGTTAATGCTCTGTCTCTCTCTGTCTCAAAAATAAATAAACGTTAAAAAAAAAAAAAATCACGTTTACTGGGTGTTTTCCCAAAAGTATACAATTACTACTGTCATATTAATGTTGTCAGTAATGACTTCACTTTGCATTTCTATTTCTTTGCATGGTCTTAATCCTTTTTGGAATCTCAAAGACCTCATTTCAGAAAACAGGCATTGATGATAGCTTCCCAGGGTCATCAATATTCTTTCAAATCTCCCTCCTTTCTCCCAAGTACATCTAGTTGAATACTAGCCAGTTAGACAGTGAATGATAAAAATTCCAATTAGTACCACATTTAGAAGTAATTTAAAGTATTTTCAAGTTCAATTTTGAGCGTATTTAATTTTCAACAAACACATGATTTAAGACTGAAACCTGTCTATAAGATGTGACTGATCAATGTTGTGTAGGTACATGGGATTTACACATAATTAACAACCAAATATTCCTTCATGATATCAATGAGAAGACATGATATATTTATGTACTAAATTACACCAAAAATACTGATAAAAAAAATAAGAACACAATTTTAAATCTGGTTTCAGATGTGAAAAGTGAGAGTTTCAGCAGAGTGTACTACAATAACTATTTGCTTTCTATGTTTGATAATTTTAAATTTACTTTTATTTTGTGTGTGTGTGTGTGTGTGTGTGTGTGTGTGTGTATGTGCATGTGTAGGTTGTGTTTTAGAGAGATAAGGACTCAAATGTCGGGTGTGATTTTGAAAAAAAATCACTCAGAGTTTCAGTTTTCCTTATTCATAAAATGAAAAAAAACCATTGATCAACAAACATTATTTCAAGATAAATATGTATATGTGTGTATATATATACACACATATATACACATATATAAAGATAGCCAAGTGTAGTATAACTATTATAACTTAATATTTTATAATATTAAAAATTTTAACATTTTTCATATCATATTTACCAATGAATATGCACTAAATTACTTTAAGCTTATTACTCCAGACATGTTATCATGAAATTGTAACTTCCTTAAAATAATCCATTAATCAATTTTTTCAAGATACCTGTACTTTGCTCTCTCTTTTTTTTTTTTTTTAAAGTTTACTTATTTTCAGAGAGAGAGCACACTGCATGCGAGCATAAGCAGGGCAGGGGCAGACAGAGAGGGAGAGAGAGAATCCCAAGCAAGCTCCACACTGTCAGTGCAGAGCCTGATGTAGGGCATGAACCCACAAACCATGAGATCATGACCTGAACCAAAATCAAAAGCTGGGCGCTTAACTGAGCCACCCAGGCACCCCTCCTGTTGAGCAAATTTTATTGTTATTATTTTATAGATAAAGGAAGGAAGGCACACAGAGAGTAGTTACTTTCTCATAATCACAATGACAATCGATAGCAAACCTGGGGAGGCCTCACTCTAAAACCTATATGGAAACCACTATGCTCAATCTGTCACACTAAGTACCAGGACTGAGACCCCAGTGAACACAACAGTAAGTGCTAGATAAAAGATGACAAGAACTCTTCCTAGACATGTTAAGGACACAGAAAGAAAATAATACATATGCAGGCCACAAAACTAAGTGAAGGCAGAAATACAAAACTCTTATTAGTGCTGAGTGTGTTTCCACATAGAGGGCTTTTTGCTGATCTAGGTGAGCTTAAAATTCTTGCGGCTGTGATTGGCTCAGAGAATAGGAAACAATACCCAATGCTCACTCACGGAAGTGAGTCTAAGACTACCCTTCCCAGGATGCTAAATTCTCACCTTAAGGACGAATGAGAAATTCATCTCTCCTTTCCAGCCACCACTGCCACCACCATCCCAAACTGCTAAGAAAATCTCCAGGCTTAAGCTTTGATGTTGATTGCAGTGGGGAAAAACCTTCCTTGAGAATCAATCCAACCAACACAAGACCTCATTTGGTCTGTAGCCTTCATTCATACACTACCAATTTGCTCAATTCAAGGAGAAATCATAATATTCTGAACTCGTAAACCCAGTGGTCCTAGACTCTACCTGAATAAACAGAAAAACCACAACTGAGAATTTGAGAAAAGTGACCTGTCTCTGATAGTGGCCTAGCCTCCTCCCAGAAGAAAGCGCATTTTCAAAACAACCACCTCCAACCTATGCCTTAAATAATCCTAACAAGTAAGTTCCAAGAAAGATAAAAAAAAAGTTAGAGTAAAATAATCCTAAAAATGAAGAAGGAACAAAATTCCATAAAGAAGAGTTAGTTGAAGAAAAAGCAAAATCAGGGCTGCTTGGTGGCTCAGTTGGTTAAGCCTCTGACTCTGGCTCAGGTCATGATCTTGAGGTTCGTGGGTTCAAGCCCCGCACTGGGCTCTGTGCTGACAGTTCAGAGCCTGGAGCCTGCTTCAGATTCCATGTCTCCCTCTCTCTCTGCCCCTCTCCTGATTGTTCTCTGTTTCTCTCAAAAAAACAAATAAACTTAAAAAAATAATAATAAATAAATAAAGCAAAATCATACCCACGGAGGGAATTAGCAGGCACAGAATACAAAGCAGACATGTTCAGTATGTTTCAGTAAATAGACATCTTAAAAATAGGAGGGGAAATGAGAATAGCTGCACATAAATAAAAAGTATCTTGTAGAAATGAAGAAATAGTAATTGAAATGAAAAACTCAGAGATGAAGCTATTAGCAGTGTAGGCATAGTTGATGAGAGAATTAGTGAACTGAATGGTAGGATAGAAGAAATGACCCAGAATGCCTTACAGGACAAAAAGACACATAAACCTAAAAGCAAATTTGAGCCATAGCATTTAGTGATAAAGTTTAGCAAATGTCTAATCAGAGGTTCAAGAAGACAGAACAGAATTTTCCAGAATTGATAAAAACAACAACAACAACAAAACAAAAAAAAAGCTGTCAACAGATTTAAGAAGCCCAATCAAGTACCAACAGGACAAACACAAAGTGCCCTCCACATCTTGTAGAAACTGCAGAAGGCGTGGCAGCCTACCCCCAACAGAAGGTGTCATAGGAGGGTCTCAGGAGTAGAAGAATGGTGGTTGAGTGGGAAGAGGGAAATATCTTCAACGTGCCCAGAGAAAATAGCTGCACACTTGGAATTCTAGCCCTACCAAAATGTCTTTCAAAAACAAGAAGGAAATAAACACTTTTTGAGACAATCACAGGGTGGCGTGGAAAGGTACCGATGGAAAGTTCTACATGGTGTCCCTTAAATGAAATACCAGTGGAAAATCTAAGATATAGGAAGATATGAAAAAGCAAATAAAGTATTAAATGTTTAAATCACTCTACTTGAGCATGGGCTCTACAATGCATAATTCTATTCTTCTGTGTGGCCAAAAAAACAGACTAAGATATCCCAAAACAATAACATAAATTTCAACGGTAAGGACTTACTTTAAATGTCTGAATATTCTAAATAATATTCAGGGTGGAGGGTACATTGGTATTTTTAGGTACATGTATGTTAAAATTTCTACGGTAACACTTATTAAATAATTTTTTTAACGTTTATTTATTTTTGAGACAGAGACAGAGCATGAACAGGGGAGGGGCAGAGAGAGAGGGAGACACAGAATCTGAAACAGGCTCCAGGGTCTGAGCTGTCAGCACAGAGCTCGACGTGGGGCTCGAACTCACCGACTGCAAGATCATGACCTGAGCCAAAGTCTGACGCTTAACTGACTGAGCCACCCAGGCGCCCCATTTATTAAATAAAATAGAGCATATAACATCGCAAATGCACAAAGGATACACAGGGAAGGAAAAGAAATGAGATAAAAATATAGAAAACGAAACAAAACAGGACAAGGGAAATACAAAATACAGCAATAGAGGGTAAGAATCTATCATTTCTGCAGTTAGAATAAAAATAATTCTACTTAACAAACCAGGTTAATCACAGGGGATAGAATATACTCTAATGTATAATACATCAATGCTAAAAGAAGGAAAGTGGAAACATAAGTCAAAATTCATTTTAATTTAGAAAATTTATTTTCATATAGAAATTTACCTTTCTGGCTTTTGCTGGGGGGTTGGAGAAGGAACTGATATTTAAAAATGTTAACAAGGGGGCGCCTGCGTGGCTCAGTTTGTTAAGCGGTCAACTCTTGGTTTCAGTTCAGGTCATGATCTCATGGTTTGTGAGTTCAAGCCCCGCATTGGGCTCTGCGCTGACAGTGCGGAGTCTGCTAGAGATTCTCTCTCTCTCTGCTCCTCCCCCACTCATGCTCTCTGTCACATTCTACATAAATAAACTTAAAAAATGTTTAAAGATACATAAATAAAAATGTTAACAATATTAAAAGTTAGTCCCGATGCGTTCATGTGTGGCTGAGAAGAACGAGTTTCACTATTTGCCTGAGATGTCATTGGAGAACTTAAGCGTGAATAAAACAAAAGAGCTAAGTACTATTTTTTAAATAAATTAACCTTTGTGAATATAACCTTCATTGTTTCCTTAAAAAATGCGGAAAATTCCTAAAGATATTGTAAGAAAGGGGAAAATATAAGTAAACATTACAAGTTGATTACATAATTTTTAGATAGTAGTAAGGACACATCTAACAAACTTGGTTAAATTAACACCTAAAAATTAAAGCTGGCTCATCGTGAAAATTGTAACTGAATCAAATTTGCTACAGAATTGATGCCACTTGACTTTTTCTATCAGCTTCTTTATAATAAAAAATGTACACTGGGCTCGGGGCACAGTCTTTATTATCTGGAAGAGGTAACCTTGGAAGATTTGATTCATAGACTTTTGGGAGTTTCTGTTAGTGAGTAAAATCAGGAAAGTTATGTCTAAAGTTGTTTTAAAAGAATGAAAATCAGAAATGAATATTATAATTATACCTGTTGTAATTATATTTCTAAATGAAAGCTAAGACACAGGAAACCACTTATGAATTTCTAAGACCTCATCTGGAAATTTTAATGCACACAGGTGCCCAACATTAAGAGAAAATCACCAAATAATTGCCTCTATCATATAGGGGTGTAGGTGAGCCCATTAATTTTCTAGCAGCCTAAATAACTGTTCCCCTCTGTTGCCTAAATGAATACTATGGATGTGGAAATATTAGTGGAATAATTAGTGATGTCCTAAGAACTTCCAAAGCCCATTAAAGTCCAATAATGCTAATTTTAAACTTCAGTTTTTCAATTAGACCCCATTTTAACATTTAACAGCACTGAAGACTCACTCTCCCTGTAATAGAGTGAAAGTATTTTAGAATGTCAGGCCAAAAACTCTCAAATCCCACATTTCCACCTACTAATGTCAGCATGTCAAACTGTGTTTGTAAGGGGCAAAAAGAACAGATCCTTGGCTTCTTAAATTACTTTAACTTGGCTCTTGTATTTTCAGGAACTACAAAGAAACCTTCATTTTAAAGCTCTTAAGACAATACATATGTCCAACATATGATAAAATATGAATGAGGAAAGGAAAATGTCAGGTAGAGAGGTCTATTTGTAAGGCTATTCAAGACTTATACAAAAAAATAAAAGGCAGAAAAAGAGAGGGCATAGACATTTCAAATAAGAAAGCTTAATGTCTGTTTTTTTGTTTTGTTTTGTTTTTGGATGTTGAAAAGGTGAGTACAGTCCAATACTTCCTAATTCCAATGTATCTACTATTTGTATACTTAAGTAAAAGTCTAATATAATTCAGAGATATTCTAGTGAGTAAAATAAAACTTACTGTAGAAACAACAATTTAATAATGTTAGGTAGACACAGGCAACACAATTTGAATGACAAAAACCTTTTCAGGAGTTTTACTGTTATTTTGTTATAGCTAGAATTTATCAAAGCTTACTCTTAAAAAGTGGTGTCCAATATCACATGATAATTCCTATTTGAAAAATTAAAGAAAGAGACTGGAGAACAGCAAAATCTTCCTTTTATCATTTTTAAAGTTATACACTGAAACATGATTTATTACAGGAGGCATGAGATTTAAACATCGGAAAGACTTGCATTTATGTGATCATTGAAACTTTTTTTTAAGTTTAATTTTCTTTTCTTTGTAAAATCTCAGAAAAGAAATACTACCTCAAAAAATACTTGCTTTGTTCTTTTCTTCATTATTGCTATTCTCATGACTGATCATATATTCTCCAATGAAGCTTTGAAATGGACTCTGAAATATTTGTTCTACCTTTTCATCCAGGTGGAAAAGAAAGAAATTGTGTTCCATTCAACACACAGTAATAACAGAAAACACGTACAATTTGAACTCTCTGAGAGAGGAAAACGAGTTTTTGATGTTGATTCTGAATAACAGAATGTTAAAGGTTTTTGGTGAAAGCTCACTTATTCCAGGAATGTCTAAGAAGTCTGTACTGTTGCTATAATTCTGCAGTTATGAATTCCAATCCTTCAGCATTCAAAGCAAATTAAATGATCCTCCTTATTTCTCACCTGTGTTCTTTGTCCGTTACATTACATTAGATCAATCCAAGGCCAATATAGTTCCACCTTCTCATCTCCCCGGCTCCTGTCCCTCTTCTAGCTGCTGTGCTGCTCCCTCCCGCCGTCGTCTGCCCACCGGGCAAGGGCACCCCACCCAGACATGAACTGGGCCACAGATCTTAGCATCCATCTTCTGGCCCCAGGCCTCCCGACTTCCTGTCTGTCAGCAAGCCTTCCGCGTTGGAGATCTGCGATACCCCTCAGTTCACAGACAACCAAGCAGATGCTGCCCAAGCAAGCCCTCAAGACTGAGTTTTCACTCCAGCCATGGCAGAAAGATGGCCAAGAGCCCCCACCTGCCACAAGAGGGGCATTATGACACGCACACGAAATATTCTTAGTCTGATCCCAGTGCACCATTCCAACTTCCTGCCCTACAGGTACCTCTACTTGAATTTCCCCCAAACCATACTACCTATTTTTTTTTTCCTGAACAATCTGTGTTCTTCTATGATTCCAACTCTTTACTTACTCAGTTTCTTCTAATTTAAAATGTCTCTTATTGGGGTGCCTGGGTGGCTCAGTTGGTTGAGCATCCAACTTTGGCTCAGATCATGATCTCAAGGTTGGTGAGTTTGAGCCCCACATCAGGCTCTGTGCTGACAGCTCGGAGCCTAGTTCAGATTCTGTGTCTCTCTCTCTTTCTGCCCCTTCCCCACTCATGCTCTCTTTCTCTCTCAAAAATAAATAGACGTTAAAAAATGTTTAAGAAGTGTCTTTTGTCTGCTAGGCCAAATGGTGCTCCCTCCTGGATTATATTATGGTATATGTGTGAGCACGCCCACACACACCTACACGTACTGAATATATATAATACTGAACAATAAAGCCAAGTCTCACCTTAAATGATAATTTTCTCAAGTCTGTCCCAATTCCCTTAGGGGCACTGCTGTTTCCACCTGCATGTTCCTAACTACTATATTCTATGTATTTTTTACTATAGCATTTACCTTGGCATGTTATACTATTTATGCGTATCTATTACACTTGATTTTCTTATTCTTTTATATTTTTTGTGACTTGGTTTTCAGATTGGCCACTAAAATCTCCTTCAAAAATGAAAATTAAAATTTAAAGAGGATATATAACTTTTTTTTAAAATCCTCTTGAACACAAACTTTTTTTTAAGCTTATTTTTGTTCCCATCATTAAATTATTTAAGACAGTTTGTCCTTCATGTGTTCAAAAGTTTGGACCACCTTGCTTCATGAAAAGATTTGAGTATCCTGTCACTTAAACATCCTCATTTATATTTTTACAGTTTTAAAGCACAATTAATTTACGAGATAAAGAATGGCATTTTCATCATTGCAAAAAGGTTTAGGATATGAATAATGTATAAGAAGCCTATTTATTCTTCAATTATTAAGTTTAAGAGGGAATCGGAGGATCCTGATAGCAAGGCATTTGCAAATTAAATACGAATGTGGCATCTTCTGTGTGTTCTCTCTGACAACGTTTGCCCATTTAAGACAGAAACAATAAGCACACACAAAAAGCTTTACTACAAAAAGCAAAACCTTTATCATTGCTTTTTAAAGAGTATGTCAAAGGAAAATGGAATTCAATTTATAAACCTTTTACTTTGGAAAATAAATGGAGAACTTTCAAAAATATAGTGAATATAAAGTACTATGATGAAATTAATGATTAGCAGCAGAAAAGCCTTTAGGACCATTAACGTGACACTAATTATACAGAGGCCCATACTGACAGATTGGAATGGTGCTATTTACACATGGGAAAATAAAATCTGCCTCCTTGAATATATATACATCGCAACATTTTAATGTAAACAACACATTCAACAACAACAAAAAAACTTGCTTTCTGCAATGTCCTTCATTTAAACTGGTGGTATTTCAGAAACCATCTGTCTCTATGTATGTGTGTATATACACATACATACACATACATGGATATATGACACACATATATGTAAACATGTATGCACAGACATATATTTTTTCAGTTTTATAACAATGTATATTTCGTCTAACATCTAACAAGTTTGATAAGAAGAAACAGCTGTAACACAAAAGTAAAATTCCTGTTACTATTATTTTTTGTTGGATGAAATTCTAAAAAGAATTGGCCCCAAAACAATATACTACAAAGCAGAGTGGCCAACATTACAATTCCACCTTGAGATACTAGGCTAAAATATTATTATTCTCAGTTGCTAATTTTTAAAAATATTTTTAGTTTTTGAGAAGCATGGATTAGATTGTAATAAGTGATGAATCTACCTTTGCAAAATTATTTAAATGCTTTTTTCACCCTGTTTTCCTTTTTAAAAATTCCTAAATTAGTTTCTTTCTTTCTTTTTTGACTCCTAAATCAAATTAATCTTTTTAAAACTTTTTTATTTTTATTTATTTATTTATGTATTTTATTTTAATTTATTTTTTTAATTTTTTAACATTTATTTATTATTGAGAGACAGAGACAGAGCATGAGCAGGGGAGGGGCAGAGAGAGAGGGAAACACAGAATCCAAAGCAGGCTCCAGGTTCTGAGCTGTCAGCACAGAGCCCGACGCGGGGCTCGAACTCATGGACTGTGAGATCATGACCTGAGCCGAAGCCGGACGCTTAAGCGACTGAGCCACCCAGGGGCCCCTTAAAACTTTTTTTAAATGTTTATTTATTTTTGAGAGAGAGGGACAGACAGAGAATGAGCAGGGGAGAGGCAGAGAGAGAGGGAAACACAGAATCTGAAGCAGGCTCCAGGCTCTGAGCTGTCAGCAAAGAGCCCGACGCGGGGCTCGAACCCATGAACTGTGAGACCGTGACCCGAGTCCAAGTTGGACGCTCAACCAACTGAGCCACCCAGGTGCCACTTCATATTATTATTCTTGCTCTGTGTTATTTGTAAAGATGAAAAATTGTAGCCAATTAAATGTCCAACTGTCTTTTATAATGTGTCTAATATATAAATACTTGATTACTTCTTGTTTATTACAGAAATATCAGAAAATGTATATTAGCAAAGGAATACTAAAAACTCTACACTGCATCCATTTATAGCCATTATTAATATGTTTATATATGTCCTTTTATATTTCCTATATATAGATATGCTTTCTGTAACCAGGATCAGATGATCTGTATGGCTTTTATAACCTATTATTTTCAGTCGTTAGCCAGTTATATGGATTTTTTTAATCTTAAACAAAAACAGCCTATTTCTATTTCAAACAACACATAATAGGAAGAGTGGCATTTTAAAAAATTTTAATAAGTAATTATTTTTTTACTAGTATTATTTTTATTTATTTTTTTTTTTAAAGATTTTTTTTTTTTCAACGTTTATTTATTTTTGGGACAGAGAGAGACAGAGCATGAACGGGGGAGGGGCAGAGAGAGAGGGAGACACAGAATCAGAAACAGGCTCCAGGCTCTGAGCCATCAGCCCAGAGCCCGACGCGGGGCTCGAACTCAGCAACAGCGAGATCGTGACCTGGCTGAAGTCGGACGCTTAACCGACTGTGCCACCCAGGCGCCCCATAGTATTATTTTTAAAAATAAGCATATTTTTAAGGGATATATAAAATCTATAAATTGTACCAATATTGTCAAGGCTCAAAAGATAGTTACTAGGTTGCCCCTATACCTTAGTTATTGTAAATAATGCTGCAATAAACAAAAGGGTGCCTATATATTTTTGAATTAGTGCTTATGTTTTCTTTGTGTAAATACTCAGTAGTGGAATTTGTGGATCACAAGGCAGTTCTATTTTTAATACCTGAGGAACCTCCATAATGTTTTCTACCGTGGATGCAGCAGATTGCACTCCCACTGATGGTGTGAGAGGCTTCCTTTTTCTTCACATCCTTGCCAACACCTGCTGTTTGTCATGTGTTTGATTTTAGTCACTCTGACTGGCATGAGGTGGTGTCTCATTGTGGTTTTGATTTGCATTTTCCTGATGAGGAGTGATGTGGAGTATTTTTTCATATGTCTGTTGACCATGTGGATGTTGACAGACAAATGGATTAGAAAGATGTGGTATGTATACACTGGACTATTACGCAGCCATAATAAAGGGATGAGATTTGGCATTTGCATGGATGGACCCAGAGGGTGTTATGCTAAGTGAAGTAAGTCAAACTGAAAAAGACAAATACCACAGGACTTCACTCACATGTGGAATCTAAAAAACAAAACAAATGAATAAACCAACAAACAGAAGACAAAATTAGACCTATAAATACAGACAGCACACTGATGGTTGCCAGCGGGGAGAGGACCGAGGGGATGAGCAAGAAGGATGAAGGGGAAGGGAGTACAGGCTTCTAGTTATGGAATGAATCACTCATGGAAATAAAAGGCACAGCCCAGGGAATACAGTCAGTGATGCTGTAATAGTGCTGTGTGGTGACAAATGGTAGCCACACTTGTGTTGAGTGTAGCACAATTTACACAGAAGTTGAATCACTGTGTTGTACTCCTGAAATGAATGTCACATTGTGGGTCAACTACATACAGATTAAAAAAAAAGAAGAAGAAAGAAAGAGTTACTAGATAACACTCATCTCTGATAAAATTCTTAGTTTCTCTTTGCTTTGTTTTGGCGGAGAAATAGCATTGGCCCATCTGTCTTTAGCCTACTTGCCTTTGGCCAACCTCCGGTAATCTAAATAGTTCTTCAGCCAATTAAGAACTGGCATTGACAATGACTGGAACTTACTCGATGCGGATTGAGTGTCAGCACTGAAGAACTGTAATGAATAAAAGATTATACTCAAACAAGATCTGGCAAAGCCTAAGTAAGAGATAAGGGTGTACAAAGTGTTCTGCATTGGCTAAGGACCTTATAAACAGGGGATCATTTAATTTTCTTAACTCTGGTAGGTATAAAGAACAAAGCCATTCTGTAGATGCTGTTCCTGAGCTGTGTGTGTGGCAGTAAAACTCTGCAAATGACCCCAAATCACACGGCTGGTGAGTGGATCCTGGAATGTTTGACTCCGAGGCCCATGCGAGATTTGCCAGTGAACTGGATGGAGGGAAGTATGTGTTGGACTGAAGGTTATCTCCAGATCCTGGTTTCAGAGAGAGAGAGAGAGAGAGAGAGCGAGAGAGAGAGAGAGAGAGAGAGAGCGCGCGCGCGCACCTGCAACCTAACCAACAGATTTTATTAAAAATTGCAAGTTACATTTCTCTCTTTTTATCCCCTCCATCTGTGAAGATATTCATCAGACTCAGTAAGGAATTAAATTAAGACAAGTAGCTTTCTCTTGGCATCCCTCTTTCAGGACCAAGCAGAACACAAAGCCCGGCAAAAAGAAGCATCGTTTCTATCCTACCCCAGGGATCCTGCTCCATGAAATGACATGTGAAAAAAGAATTCAGTGTTATAATTGCATTTAGTGCTAATAAGACCCTAATAAACGTAGGGGAGCGTACACATTTTCATCGTGTTCCTTTCCTTCCGTCGTTAGTTATTCCTAATTTTCACAAAGACTATTAACGCAACATAACATTAACATGCTCAGGAGGTGCCAGAAAAGACTATTCGTCATGCTGTGATTCATTAAAGCCAGAGAAAGGACTCTTTCATTTTTCAACTTTTTAACAGATAATTCATTGTATAATCTCGAAAGATAAATTTTCTGCAGTTCAGAACTTTCTATTCATATTTTTCTTTGAAAAATGGCATTTTTGACCATATCTATCTACAAAGGGGAATTTAAGAAATCTATTTAACATTCCTGAATTGCTAATCACTTCCAGTTTGTGACTATTTTTACATGGCGTTAGTACCTTGTTCTGAAACAGTTTTAAGACATTTTGTTGACTTTTTAAATTATTTTTATATTTTAAGAGAATTTCAAGATTTTTTCCCCACTTCCCAGACATTAATTAGTTCCTAGACAAAAACCTCAGGGTCGGCTTTAGCTCAAGCGGTTACTTTGCATGTGGTTACTAGACAAACACCTCACCCAATTTTATGTTTTGATCTGGTATGGTGTGATAAGGACCAAAACTCCAATATGCCCTTTTAAAAAAATATTCTTTCTTAGAAGTTTATTTTGAGAGAGACAGAGACAGTGTGAGTGGGGGAGAGGCAGAGAGAGAGAGAGAAAGAGAGAGAGAGAGAGAGAGAGAGAAAGAGAGAGAGAGAGAGAGAGAAAGAGAGAGAGAGAGAGAGAGAGAGAGAGAGAATCTTAAGCAGGTTCCACACTCAGCACAGAGCCCAACGTGGGGCTCGAACTCATGATCTCTGAGATCGTGACCTGAGCCAAAACCAAGAGTCAGTGGCTTAAGCCACCTGAGTTCATGAATGAGCCATGTAGGTGCCCCCCCCCCCCCCCCAAAAAAAAAATTCTTTTTAAACCTGTTCTCTGTATAAGTTGATATGGGAACTAACTGAAGGCTGAAATTTCTCTTAGCTGTGCTGTTAGGGTTTGCTATTCAGAACCTTACATCTACATATGTAGACATTATTTTTTTCTTAAAGTCGCTATGATTTCCTAAAAGGGTAATACCAAGCCATCGATAATTACTGACAAATAAAATATGTAGAAAAATACTTCAAAGCACAGCGTTAATACTACTCATTTAAAACATAAAAATATGGGGGGCACCTGGGTGACTCAGTCAGTAAAGCATCCAACTTCGGCTCAGGTCATGATCTCATGGTTCGTGAGTTCGAGCCGCACATCGGGCTCTGTGCTGACAGCTCGGAGCCTGGGGCCTGCTTCAGATTCTTTGTCTCCCTCTCTCTCTGCCCCTCCCCTACTTGCACTCTCTCTCTCTCTTTCAAAAATAAACATCAAAAGTTTTTTAAAATAAATAAAACATACAAATATGCCTCATAAATATGAAACTGATCACTGCTGATATAAAAGAACTATGTCATTCAAAATATGTAAGTTTATCTTTCTCAAGATTGCTTTGTCTATTCAGGATCTTTTGTGGTTCCATACAGACTTTAGAATTATTTGTTCTAGGTCTGTGACAAATGCTGCTGGTTTTTTGACAGGGACTGCACTGAACATGTAGAGTGCTTTGGGTAATATGGACATTTCAATAATATTAGTTTTTCAAATCCACGAGAATGAAAACTATTTCTATTTGTTTGTGTCATCTTCAATTTCTTTCATCAATATTTTATACTTTTTGGATACAGCCTTTCACCTCCTGGTTAAGTTTATTCTTAGTTTGGTATTTTATTCTTTTTGGTGCAACTATAAATGGGATTATTTTCTTAATTTCTTTTTCTGATACTTTATTATTAGTTTATGTAAATGCAATTCTGTATATCAATTTTGGGTCCTACAACTTTTTTTTGAATTCATTTTTCAGCACTAATGGCTCTTTTGTAGCATCTTTAGGTTATCACAATCCTAGATTTCAATATACCCTACAAAGCTGTAGTAATCAAAACAGTATGGTACATGCACAAAAATAGGCACATAAATCAATGGAACAGAATAGAGAGCCCGGCAATAAACCCACAATTATATGGTCAACTAATCTATGACAAAGGAGGCAAGAATATGTAACAGAGAAAAGACAATCTTTTCAACCAGTTGGTGCTGGGAAAACCGGACAGCAATATGCAGTAGAATCAGGACCATTTTCTTACATCATCAACAAAACTGAACTGAAAATGAATTAAAGACCCAAATGTGAGATCTGAAACCATAAAGTTCCTAGAAGAAAACAACATAGGCCATGATTTCTTTGACATCAGGCATAGAAGTATTTTTTTAGATGTCTCCCAAGACAAGGGAAACAAAAGCAAAATTAGACTATTGGCACAACATCAAAATAAAAAGCTTCTGCACAACAAATGGAACCATCAACAAAACAAAAATGCAACCTACAGAATAGGAGATGTTTGCAAATGACACATCCAATAAGTGGCTACTATCCAAAATATACAAAGGACTTATACCACTCAACACCAAAAAATAAAGAATCCAATTAAAAGTAAGCAGAGGACCTGAACCGACATTTTCCCCAAAGAAGACACAGACGGCCAACAGACACATGAAAAGATATTCCACATCACTGATCATCAGGGAAATGAAAATCAAATTCACAATGAGATATCACCCTACACTTGTCAAAATGGTTAGAACCAAAAAGACAAGAAATAACAAGTATTGACAAAGATGTGGAGAAAAAGGAACCTTCATGTACTGTTAATGGGAATGTAAATTGGCGTAGCCACCATGGAAAACGGTGTGGAGGCTCCTCAAAAAATTAAAAATAGAACTGCTGTATGATCCAGTAATTCCAGTACTGGGTATGTACCCAAGGAAAACAAAACACTAATTCTAAAAGATACGTTCACTTCCATGTCTATTACAGCATTATTTACAAAAGTCAAGATATGGAAGTAACCTGAGTGTCCATCAATAGATGAATGGATAAAGAAAAGGTATATATAAAGAACTTGTAAAACACAACATGCAAAAAACATAATCCAATTAAAAAATGGGCAGAAGACAGAAATACACATTTTTCCAAAGAAGCATCCATATGGCCACCAGACATAGGAAAAGATGCTCAACATCACTCATCATCAGGGAGATACAAATCAAGACCGCAATGAGGTATCATCTCCCACTTATCAGAATGGCTAAAACAAAAAACACAAGAAACAAGTGTTGGTGAGGATGTGGGCAAAAAGGAACCCTCATGCACTGTTGGTGGGAATGCAAACTGGTACAGCCACATGGAAAACACTATGGAGGTTCCTCAAAAACAAAACTACCCTACGACCCAGCAAGTGCACTACTAGCTATTTACCAAAAGAATGCAAAAACACTAATTTGAAGGGATACATGCATCCGAATGTCTATTACAGCATTGTCTACAATAGCAAAACAAAGGAAGCAGCCCAAGTGTCCATCGACTGATGAATGTATAAAGATGTGGTGTATATATCTAATGGAATATTACTCAGCCATATAACAGGAATGAAATCTTGCCATTTGCCATGACATGTATTTAGTTAGAGAGTATTTTGCTAAGTGAAATAAATCAGGGAAAGACAAATACCATATGATTTCACTCATATGTGGAATTTAAGAAGGAACAAAGAGATTGAAAAAGAAAGAAAGAAAGAAAGAAAGAGAAAGAAAGAAAGGTAGATAGGTAGATAGGTAGGTAGGTAGGTAGGTAGGTAGGTAGATAGATAGATAGATAGATAGATAGATAGATAGAGCAAACCAAAAAACAGATCCTTAACTACACAGAACACACTGATGGTCACCAGAGGATAGGTGGGTGGGAGAATAGGTCCAGTAGGTGATGGGATGAAGGAGGGCACTTGTGATGAGCACAGTCATGTATAGATGTGTGGAATCACTATGTTGTACACCTGAAACTAATATTAAATGGTATATTAACTGCAGTGGAATTTAAATAAAAGTGTAAAAAAAAAAAAGAAGAGGTAGTATGTATACATACAATGGAATATTATTAAGCCACAAAAAAGATTGAAATCTTCCATTTGCAGCAATTTGGATGGGCCTAGGGGGTATAATACTAAGTGAAATAAGTCCTTCAGAGAGAGACAAATACCATATGATTTCACCCACACGTGGAACTGAAGAAACAAAACACATGAACAAACAAAGAAGGATCAACAACAACAAAAAACAGACTCTTAATGCAGAGAACAGGCTGGTGGTTGCCAGAAGGGAGGTAGGTGAGGGGATGGGGAAATAAGGGGGATATAATTCAACAAAATGCAAGTTGAAGAAGTTACACGGATTATGTCTCAATGGAATCATATCTTAGTGTATTTCAAAGAGTGAATGTACCTAGTCATTACATAATGGAAGAAACTATTTTTTATATTACTGTTCAGATTTTATGGTTATTCTTTTAATGTTTGTTTATTTTGACAGAGAGAGAGTGAGGGGACAGAGGGAGGGAGGGAGAATCCCAAGCAGGCTCTGCCCTGTCAGTCCAGAGCCCCACGCCATCTCGATTCCGTGAACCACGAGATCATGACCTGAGCGGAAACCAAGAGTAGGATGCTTACCCAAACTGAGCCACCCAGGTGCCCCAATAATTATTTCTTATTCTATCACTCAGATAAGAAGAAAAATTAGTATTCTGCACTGATACTAAGGTGAGTTCTAGAAAGGGAGGCCCACTGTTTACTTTCAAGGGCAACGATCAAATACCTCAGTGTTCCATAGAATTGTTTTGATAACTTCTATGCACCGTGCATACGGAACTTGGAGCAGGGAGACCACAGTCATTTTATAGGTAGAAAGAACCTAGTCAGACAAAATAACTCACAGTGACAATGGATGTTTACTGAGAGGTATGTCTGGGGTAGGTGCTGTACTCAGTGCTTGATACGCAGTTTTTTCCTTTATATTCATGAGAAATGTGTTATACCGCCCTGTTATAACTTGCAGACCTGATGCTTACAAAAATTCAGAACTCTGCCCAAGGTCAAGCAGCCCAGTAGTGACTGAAAGGTAACAATCCAAGTTTGTCTTCTTCACGACGCTTTTGGAAAAGGGATATAGATTTAAATGTTAAAACTTTACTTTTACGGCCTTTATGTTTCGTATTCATTAACCTTCTTTTTCATGCTCTGGGGATCCAGCATGTTCATAACGTCGGATTACACTTTAATCAATATTGACTTAAATCAAAAGTTCTCTAATTCCCTTACTAATTCCTGTCGCACAGAAAGACTAGGACCCAGCACTCATTTCCTGCCTGCAGATGTACCTGTTTCCGTGTTCTTTTTTGCACATTTAGCCTCAGCCCACACTTTGATTTTAGCTCTAACCCTGACACGGGAAACCCACGCAGAGCCTGTGTCTCCAAAGTGATGGTCTGCGTCTCACCTGGCCTTGCCCTGCTCGGATGTGACTCACCTGCAGTGGGTTCTAGAGTCTCACCAGGGCTCTCTTGGTCAGGAAGGTGGACTGCTCCCTTGCTGAGAGCCTAACTCCTTCCTCCCTCTGGCTCTTCTGTGGCTCCCACCTCATTCCTTTCATCTAGGCCTCCTACCCAGCTTGCATTCAGGTGTCCTCGTCATAAAACAGCATCATCAGAACCTTTGTCTGTGCCCATGCGTCTTCAGGGACAGGGGCTTTTCCACCTGTTTCTGCCCTATTTACAGGATTACACAACTGTCAGGTCCAAACCTCATCTTTTTGGCTTATAATTCTGGATTCTGGAACCCGTTCATACTAACGTGCATCCACCAACCACACCTTTGACATCTAACCTACTGTACTCAAATACTGGCATTTCTGAGCCACTGCCACAAATAACACAGTGTGCCAAAACAGGCTTTTGTACTAGAATCCATTAGAAAACTAGATGGCATTATTTCAAGAAGCATTAAAAAAATTTTTTTTAATTATTAACTAAACAGTGGAGTAACAAGAAAAGTATAATCCCCTCCACTTTTGTCAAAATTATTTTACTATATCTCCCAAGAGGAATAGCTTAAAATTACCAGAAATTTAAGTGAACATCTTCTCTTTGTTTTTATGATTTTAGAGCTTTTTAACATTTTTTTAAAAATTATTTTTATTTTTCCAGTTATATCTCTAGATGTAGCCAGCATTATCGGCATTCCTCCAAAAAATAACCACTCTGATTGGATTAGTTATTCCAGTTTTTGAACTTTATATAAATGGGCTTAGGAAATTTTTTTTCGTCTGAATTCATTTGCTCAGATTATATATATATAATATATATATATATATATATATATATATATGAATTCCGTTGTACAAATATACTACATTTAATGCATGTAAGTTGTTGGGCATGCATGTTGTTTTCAACTGTTAGAAATTACAATAATGAACGTACCTACAAAAAGTGAACTTCTTGTAAATATCTTTTACGAGCAAATGTGTGCATTTCTCTGGGTCAAAACTTAGGAATGGAAGTTCTGAGTCAGGGGTTACATATATGCTCACACTTAACAGACAACGTCAAATGTTCCCCTGAAAGCTTCACTAATTTACACGCCATCAGCAACCCCTGTGAACTCCAGCTGTTGCAAAATTGGGTTTCATCTGTCTTAGTTTAGCCATTCTGATGAACATGTGGTGGCCTCCTGTGGTTTATTCTGTAATTCCCTAGTAGTTAATAAAATCGAATGCCTCTTTATATATATATATTTTGCCAATTTCTATATTTTCTTTATGCAGGGCTCATTCTAATCTTATTCCTATCTTTTTAATCTTGGGTGTTTCATTTTGTTTTGTTTTGAATCATCATTTTGCTGGGGTTCTTTCTACACTCTGGATCGGAGATCTTTGATACTAGTGTGTAACATAAATTGGGGTCCTTGGCTTTGGGTGGTAATAAAGTCTTTCAAATTACTGTGAACCTCATTGACTCTGTCTTTTTACAGATTGCTGGGATAAGAGGCCATGGCTGCCTAGCGGAAAAAATCCTGGGAGCAAATAAAATAAAGTGCTATAAAAAATAGGTATGTTTACAAAAAATAGTGTAGCTACTTTATAAAGTTTAAGGATCTACTTGACAGGAACGTCTAGTGTAAAGTTTAATTCTATCTATGCATGAAAATGCAATTTTGTGAAATCAGACATTTCTGTGCCTGTTTTTGAAAAAAAAATTAGAAATTCTTTGGCACTTCTCAGATGTATAATGAACGAACAAAAGTGAATTACGTTCTCTTTACGCACATAATCTTGCTTCAGGTCTGCTGGTTTTCATTAATGAAAATTCATTAAAACTACTAGGGAGAGTCATCCATTTTTTATGACTTATTTAGACCTATGTTTTCTTCATAATACATATTAGACAAATCTAATATTTTACTCTTCTTACTGACAATATTAATAGGCAACTCAAAATTAAGATGCATTTAGAGATATGAATAAAGTTTTTTAAAAGATGGTTTATCATTTTTTATTGTTTTTTAAAAAATGTTTATTTCTGAGACAGAGAGAGAGAGATAGAGCATGAGCAGGGGAGGGGCAGAGAAAGAGGGAGACACAGAATCTGAAGCAGGCTCCAGGCTCTGAGCTGCCAGCCAAGAGCCCAACGCGGGGCTGGAACTCACGAACTGTGAGAACTGCTTAACTGACTGAGCCACCCAGGCGCCAATCATTTTTGCTTAGATTGGTATTTTAGGTCTTCTTTGTGGGGTCATTATAGCACAAAGTTAAATGTTTAAGGTTTAAGAAATCACAGGACATTTTCAGACAAAAGTAATTCTTACTTGCCTCCATTATCTCTGCAATTGTGTTTTGCAGTGCAGTCCTCTCTTTCACAAGGATTCTGAGATTTTTAAGCTGAGTGTCAACCCTCCTAGCAGATGATGGAAGATATGGTCCTTGACACATAATACAGGAGCACACACACACGATCATCACTGTTCCACGACATACAAACTCTCCTACAGGAAAATGTGAGCTTGACTCAAAAGATAATATTCCAAATCCACACCCTGGATTGTTATGCATTTAATCATCTGAAAGACATGCAGGCATTAAATACATTTCAAATCCCAGGAGAGTGTGATCAGACTTTGAAACATATGACCCACCAATGAATTTAGGAAAGGCAAAATGATTTGGCCATTCACTGAGTAAAGCACTTCCCTTTCATGTATCATGTCCAAAGTCTTAAGACCCATAAAAATTCCTCAGACTCTCTACTTTTAAGGAAATTTCTTTCCTAAAAAAAAAAAAAAAAAAAAAAAAAAAAACTTGCCCTGAATAAAAAGCTTTTTTTTACCTAGTTTTAAAGACTCAAACTTTCCTCATTCTTCAGATACTTTATAGCTTGGAAAAAATAGTTCCCTTTCAATTTTAAACAATGGAAATCAAGACAATTCTTAATTATCTTAATATAACTTAATTTATATTCAAACCAACAAGTGTAAATTAAGTTACTACTATGTGATTGAGAAGATTTTAGATCTCCCTTCAGTCATAATAGAAAGACTGACCTATATAGAGAAGAAGAGAGAGTAAAACTTACATGTGAAAATCATTTTATCTGGACACTCCATTTGTGGCAAAGGAAAGTCTTGGTCTCGTACATTTATTCTAATAGCAACAGAACTATAATTTTATATAAGGACAGATGTGATGTATCAGAAACTGGCCATGACACTTAACGTGTCAACTTTTACAAGGGAAAAGGGAAGGCTTGGACTCTTAGAAACCGAGTATTCAGCGATCCTTTGTTTGCACAGACCCCACAGAATTCCCAAACTCCATTAGATACAGTAACATAAACACAGTTAAAGGGAAGGATAACAGAGAGTAAGAGCCAGAGTATCTCAAGGAAACCAGAGAGAAAGCACACCCCCTGTCCATGGCATTCACCTTTTAAAGTTGCTCAAGATGAGTCAGGTGTTTGACTTTCAGTCTCCAGCAGACAAACCAAAAGGAAAACATCATTAACTACAACATAATCTGAGACCAGTAACAGAAGTACATCAGTTGTGAGGAAAATGCAATTTTCTTGACATTTGGTTTCTCCACTGGAGTTAAATGGAAAACTATGATTGAAGCATGAGATTCATAAAGATATTATCAAATCCAAGCTCCCAATTTTGACAGAAGGAACATTCCCAGGGAAACGAGAGGTCATGTAAATCTCGGTGTTGTAATCAAACCCAAGACTTAACAGAAAGACTCTTTCTACTTATTTGAAAATTGATCGTTTGTTCACATATTTCACGGAATGCCTTGGTTTAGTGGGCTAAAAGACATGGCTAGATGTAAAAACAAAATTTGGACAAGCATCAGTTTGAGGTGGTAAGCACCGTATATCTATAAGGTCATTAAATTTGTGGGGAAGCATGACATTTGAGTTACAGGAGAGAAAACAGGCACATAGATACATAATTACAATATAATGTGTCTGAGGTCTAAATTAGATACATAGTAACTCAGTTATAGGGCCACGGACCTCAGGCAACTATGTGCTTGTACTTTGTTCAAGGTACAAACCATTCCAGGTCAGATGCATGTCGGTTAGTACGATCTCCTAACACCCCTGTCTGGAAGCACTAAGTGTCTACATAAAGCTGTGTCTCCCAGAGTTGGCAAAGGGGAATCAAAATCTTGCTTTCTGAGGCCTTCACGTAGACCTCTTGTTTACATCTCCATTGTACAGAGCGAGTAGGGAGAAAATTGTCATAAAAGGATCCACTAACTTCAAGGGAAATGAACCACAAAAACTGTGAGACACAGCTGATGCTTTGGATTTCAGGAATCCAACCATTTTTCCTTTAAAATGTAGTTCTCTCAGGGTACTGGGCATTTTCCCCCCATGCCATTATTTTCCTAGGACAAGTAACGTATGACTATCCGAAATGGTTAGAGTTTAGTTTTTTAATGTTTATTCATTTTTGAGAGAGAGCGAGCGAGAGAGAGAGAGAGAGCGCAGGCAGGGAAGGGGCACAGAATCTGAGGCAGGCTCCAGGCTCCGTGCTGACAGCTCAGAGCCTGACATGGGGCTCGAACCCACAGACTGCAAGATCACGACCTGAGCCAAAGTCGGATTCTTAACTGACTGAGCCACCCAGGGGCCCCAGAAGTGGTTAAAGATTTTAAAAGGCACCTAGTGCTAAAGCAACATTTGCATAAGAGGAGACTGGCCTGAGATCAAGTGTGAGGCCACCCAGAGACTTAATTTCTGGGACTGAATCCAAGTGATTGGACTCCCAGCCCACTACTGTTCCATCTAGGACGCAGGAGAACATGTCTGGGAGGGTCTGGCTGTGCATCCTGGCCTCATACTGACTCTCTGACCACCTTGGGCAGGTTGCAGATCACTCCTGTGCCTGTGTGTCCTCTTCTGTAAATTGAGAATAATAAAAGAATCCCATGGGGTTTCCCAGGGAATGAACAAGTTAACTTCCGAGTATCGTGGAAACGTGAGATACAGGATAGCTATTTGTACCATTCTGGATGTGAGTCGGGCCTAGTAAGAGATGCTGCCCTGGGGACTCACACTAAACCCTCACGAATGTGCTGGAATTGTTTTTCCTCAGACCCGTGTGAGCAGGCACAGGGCTGGGGACCAGGAGCCCTCAGAAGCCCCGAGAAGCCCCGGCCCAGCTCCAAGCAAATATTATCGCTCCTGCACTGCTAACCTTGAACACTTCCACACGCTAGGCCGCTGAGGAAATCTGCATCCTTCAGACGTGCCCTTGGCCTTTGTCCCTTAACAGCATCACTCCGCTACGTATTCTTGCCACATCTCATGCTTATTTAGAAAAATGTAATAGAGAATTAGGGATTGACAGGACTGTTTCTCTTTTGATGCTGTTTCAAAATAGTATTTTCTTTTAGTCCACAACTTTCTTAAATCTGCTTTCTCTAACAACTCAAAGATCCAATGTTCATAGTCTTTTCGACACTCAGTAGACATCAAGTCAACATTTTAATTCAATTTTTCTGACACTGAGTTTTTCTGAACTTCAGTTCATAGACAGAAGGCCTAATCCTTATGGCATGAACTTCTGGAAAATATCCTCATAATGCAGAGAGTTTTTTTGTAAATCATATTTAACCTCTCCTTGTATTTGCATTAAATCGGGCTCTGGGTTGCCGTTAAGACGACATGTGGTAAACTGGAAAAATTAGTTAATAAATTGAGAGGTGTTTCTGAAACGAGAGCTGATGTGTTCCTTTCACAGAGGGACTTGTGATTCACAGAGGCCATCTCAATGCCAAGAGCAATTAGTTGTCTTGTTAATTGCCTCCTGATTTTTCATAGAAACTTCCTATGCTCTGTTATTTCTGCCAACGTTGTATTTCTGCCACATTCCACTCCTCGCTTTCCAGGGGAAGCATGTGGTGTGCTGGGCACAAGGAAAGTCCTGGAAAAAGGTCAACCCAAGTGAATCCTGCCTTCACTGGCTGCTGCGGGCTCAGTGGTTCTTGGAAAGTTACTAGACCTCACTAATTGGCGTTTTCCCCAACAGTACAATAAAGAATAATTGCACCTACCATACAGGTAGGAGTTTTATATCTTTGTTTGTATTCTTTGTTTCTATTTGTTTATTTTTTAACGTTTTATTTTTGAGAGACAAAGAGAGAGAGAACACCAATGAGTGGGGAAGGGGCAGAGAGAGAGGGAGGCACAGAATCCGAAGTAGTCTTCAGGCTCTGAGCTGTAGGCATGGAGCCTGATGTGGGGCTTGAACTCACGAACCGCGAGATAATTGACCTGAGCCGAAGTCGGACACTTAACCGACTGAGCCACCCAGGTGTGCCATGTTCTTGGGCATGCTTGTTATTACTGAAATAAATTCTACTGGCTAAAATATGTAAAGATTTTTTTTTACAGTTCTCAGAAAAATAATAAGGAGAAACAGATGGCAGTTATTGTTATTAATAAGGAGGACTCATAGATTAACACTTCCCAAAGTACAAACAGGAACAAAAAAGTTAGTGTTCAAAAGTCCAGCTTAATCTTACTGACCTCACACGGGATATTACGAGTCATATGGCAAATACTCATGAATTTTTTTCAACCTTGCTTTTATTGGCTGAATAGTTGCTTCTGAACAGTTTTTTTTTTTTCTATATTCTGGACACTGTTCATTTGACTTAAAAATATATATGTAACAAAATATTTGCTTGCAGCTAATTGCTTTTTTTTAAATCATTATAGCATCTCCGTCATAGTGGTCTGTTAGTCTGATGTAAGCAAATGTATCAGTCATTTTTTATTACTAGATGACATTTCAGTAAGTGATATTCAACGAACACCCTTGCCCCAAACATGGGACTTTTGCAACAGAGAAGGTGCTAGAGATTCTAACGCACAGCCCTGCAGGTGGGAGTGTCACTTCCACAGGGCTGCAGCCAGGACTGATAGCAGTGATGATGTGTAGGAGAATAAAATGTTAAGACCCATAGTTACACAATCAATTCAGATTAGTAGACTACCACATATCTTTGGTTCCCAGTCTAAGATTCACATGCACATCAACCTGGGATGCATACCACAGGAGAATAATGGTTTCGAACGGAACAGTTTTCATATTCTGCCAACACTGGAGATGCCCCCTTTCCTTTGGGATTTTTCTTTTACTGTGCTAAAATATCCATCATTAAATTCACCATTCTAACCATTTGTTCAGCGTCTAAATCAGTTACCTTAAGCCCATTTACATTATTGTGTGACTGTTACCACTGTTCCTGTGTGGCACTTTTTCTTCTTCCCAAATTGGAACTCTGAAACCACTGAACACTAATGACGCCACTCCCCTCTCTCTGCTGCCCTCCCCCCCCACGAATGGGATGATTCTGGGAACCCCACACAGTGCAAGTATACCTTTGCCTGTTTGTTTCTTGCGTATTTCACTTGGCGTATGGTCTTCAGGGTTTATCCATGATGTAGCATATGTCAACATTTCCTTCTTTTGTAAGACTGAATGAAATTCCACTGTTTGTACCTCATTATGCCCATCATTCCGCCTGCCAATGGATACATAGATTGCTCCCACCTCTTAGCTATTATGAATAATAATAATAATGCTAGGAACAATAGGGAACCAGCTTGCCTCCTTGCTTTCAGTTCTTCTGGGTATAAACTAAAGGTAATACTTTTAACTGATGCTAATTCTTGTATTAAAGACTGAAGAGAGAAATTACTATTGATTTCCTTCTCCCTCTCCCTGCAATTAGAATAACGATCGCTTGTGACCAATGGAAATCAATGTGGTAGAATCAGTTGTGACGGAGATATCGACGTTAAACCAGAGTAAATGTGGTGGATACTCCCAAATTAATACTTTTGTTCTGTGTCCTTTTGACACAATCTAGGAAGTACTTTACCATGACATGAACATTCAAACTTCTTGAGCCAGGGACCAAATAAAGCCTTATTTATTTACTTTTTCGGTCTAGTTACTGGAATGTTAACTCTGTAAGGGCAGAAGGGAGTCTGTTTTGTTTGCCTCTGTATTTTCCACACACCAGGAATACAGTACAGATTTTCTTAAAAAAAGTGAATTTTGAATCAGTCTGTAAGCATATTAGATATGCCACTTCAGAGCATATATACACAGCTTTCTTTTATTATCACTTATACAGCACAAACTGTTTCAATAATGTTCTCATTGTATTGCCTTTACCTTAGCATGTTTTAGTAACACCCTTAATCCACTATCCGAATTTTAAGCTAGTAAGTATATTCAATTTATCAGTATATTTTATTTTTTTAAATGTTTATTTATTTATTTTTGAGAGAGAGAGAGCGAGTGTGAATGGGAGAGGGGCAGAGAGAGGGGAGACACCGATTCCAAAGTGGGCTCCAGGCTCTGAGCTGTCAGCACACAGCCCAGCATGGAGCTGGAACTCATGACTTGTGAGTTCATGACCTGAGCTGAAGTCAGACACTTAACCAACTGAGCCACCCAGACGTCCCTAAAATTTTTGTTAATGTTTTTTTATTCTTGAGAGAGAGAGAGAGAGAGAGAGAGAGAGAGAGAGAGAGAATGAGAATAAACAGGGGAAAGGCAGAGAGAGGGGGAGACACAGAATCCAAAGCAGGCTCCAGGCTCCGGGCAGTCAGCACAGAGCCCGACGCGGGACTCGAACTCATGGACCGTGAGATCATGACCTGAGCCCAAGTCAGATGCTCCACTGACTGAGCCAAAGGCACCCTGATTTACCAGTACATTTTAAAGTCCCATCTTACTTAGTCAATTCTACAATACGTCTCCTCTTTCCCTTCCTATAATACACAATTTTTTAAAATTGAAAATGTATTATTATGCATTTCCCGATGAACTAAAGGAAATGAACTTGCACACAGAGTAGATGCAGTGTTGCTGCCCCCTGCTTCACAGACAGTGGTGTGAAAGCCTCCTTCCCAGTCGTGGGCTGCTTCCCTGTTTGCTAAGTGGTCTCTCCATCAAACCCCGGAGCCTGGCGGACCCAGAATCTTGATGTTTCCAATAAGATTTTTGCTGCTCTACTTGTGAATTGAAAAGAAGTGCTTAGCTCACTCCCACTCTGATTAAATTGGGAAAGGAGAAGATTCCAGGCGTCAAGGCTAAAGGCAGCTCTTGGAAGTGTCCACCAGCTAAGATTTATCACTCCCACCACCTCCCGAGCTCCTGCCTCCAATCACTGTTCCAGGGAGCGCATTCTCCTTTTGGGGTTTGGCTCCCTGTGCTTCCTCTGCTGAGACTCTCCGCCCCATTTAAGCTTCACTTTGAGAAAATGTAACCATCCCCGGGGGCCACTCAAATTCTTCATCCTCTGGGGAGCACTCAGCTCCTTCACCAAGTGAAATGTCTCCTCCTCTGAGTCCACAGGGCAATTTGTGCTTTCCTAGATGGCTTGATTATCACAGCACATATTTGCGCCAATATAGTGTTAAAGTCCCTGTCCCTCCTTCTCTCTCTCTTCCCCTTTCTCCCCTCCTGCCCCCCTTTCTCCCTCCCTTAGTCTCCCTCCCCTTCCTCTTTCCATCTCCCTTTACCTCCCTCTCTCTCCCTCTCTCTCTGCATCTGCAACAGCCTTGCCATATTAAACAAGCCCCCCCCCCATCATAAAATCTCTAAAAAGATGAGAGTTAAAGGTGAATTCTTGATTTCTGATACCACAGTACATGGGGGAGGGATGGGGACCTGTTAGGAACAAAACCTCAGGACCAATCTTGATTTCCTCTAATGCCCCACACATAATCCATCAGCAAAGCCTTTTGGCTGTCTTTGACTCCCTTGTGACCACTGCCCCAGCCTACCACTGTGGTTCAGTCCACTTTCAAGTCTCTCCTGGAAAGTCATGTGTTGGCCTGTCTACTCTTGTTTGAAAACACTGCTAACCACCCCCACTCCAACCTGCCCAACATCCAGGATAATCCTTTTATACTGGATTATGTCATGCCTCTGAACAAAACAGTTCAAAGACTTCCTTTCTAACACATCTAGGAGAACGCCCATATTCTAGTCCTGGGCTATGTTTCCAATCTCCTCTCCAACCAGCCTTCCAGCCATGCTGACCTCTCAGTCCATCTAGCTTTAGGGACCTGACAGCATAATGAGCAGAATGTATCTTACCTAGAAATCCACACGTCATGCCCTTGACCACATGACCACATGACTATAATTAAGCTATTAAATGGCTACTGATTTTATCAATCATTTGTTTCTTACACCAGTTTTTCCATATTACTAAGGTGTTAACTTTGATTTTATTTGTTTGATCATTTTTTTGAACTGCTGTATGTCAATTTCTAGGACATTACATAAGGACATAAGTACTCAAAAAATATTGACTAAGTGAACAGAATCAGTCAACAGTTCTTGGGACTAAAGTGTAAAATACAGTAAAAATAAACTCTTTGGAGTTGCTTTGTACTTGAAAATCATAATGTGGTTTAGACATGATGAGAACAACCCTTTCGTGGACCACTTTGAATTATAAGTGGTGATTCCCATCAGGGGTCAGTGTATGAAGGAGCTATTTTGCAGGCACAATACATGTGCGCATTTACTTGGTTGACTTTTCCTCCTTCATACTTGGTGTGCAGAACATGGAAAAACCATATGTAAGAAGAGTTCTAATCATATGGTTCTGGTACACAAAGAAAAAGGCAACTGATCATGAGTGGGATTTGCTCAGGAAAGTTTAGGTTTTCTGTGTGCCCATTAATAGTTTTTAAAAATATATTCCTAAAATACTTTCAGAAAAATAACTATAATTAAGCATCTAAAATGCACTAGCCTGCAAACTTTTCTCCCTGTGTAATACAATATCAATTTATTTTTCAGTAATAAAACTAGTACAACTTTATGTACTGCTGGCCATTTACAAAATCTTTCAACATCTTTGATGATAACTAAGTGGAGAAAAGTGAAAACATTATCAACGTTAATCTTGGATATTGTGCTTTTTAAAAATTCAAAGTAGATTTGCTATTTTTTCTGACATATCTGAGTTTTCTTTAACTTTTAGTAAAGTGTAAAATTAGTAGTCCTGTGTTTAATTACGATTTTAAATTTTAGAATAATATTGCCGAAAAAATAATTTATTAAATTATTTCTTCTTTTAAAAATTTTTTTTGAGGTTTATTTATTTTTGAAAGAGAGAGACAGACCCCGAGCAGGGCAGGGACAGAGAAAGAGAGGGAGACAGAATCCGAAGCAGGCTCCAGGCTCTGAACTGTCAGCACAGAGCCCAACACAGGGCTCAAACCCACAAAGTGCAAGATCCATAACCTGAGCCAAAGTCAGACACTCAACCAACTGAGCCATCCAGGCGACCATACATTATTATTTCTTCTACTAGGAAATGGCAATTTTATATTCACTACTAGAAACTCCATTCTGCAATCTTTGGGACTATCCTGAATTAAACCTATTGAATGCCTGTATGGAGGCATAAAAATCTACTAGGAGACATACATTTTACTGATTTAATGTCTTTTTAAATGTAAATTAAAAAAAAATTTTTTTTCAATGTATTTATTTCTGAGACAGAGACAGAGCATGAGTGGGGGAGGGCAGAGAGAGAGAGGGAGACAGAGAATCAGAAGCAGGCTCCAGGCTCAGAGCTGTCAGCACAGAGCCCCACGTGGGGCTCGAACTCATGAACTCAAGATCATGGTCTGAGCCGATGTCACTCGCTCAACTGACTGAGACACCCAGGTGCCCCTCAGTGTAAATTATCATAAGTAATTTTTCCTGTTTTTGTAGTAAAAATAAAACATAAAAGTTCCATAGTATGAGCCTCGTAATTAATCTGTATTTAGCTTGGCTACTTAAACTCATGTATCTCCGAGTTTCAGACTTTTGTTTAAACCACATGAATACTGAGTACTTACTCAGTTAATGCAAACTGCATGGTTACAGTTTACCTGTAATCTGAGCTCTTTACCTGAGCTCTGTGTCTTAATAAAAGTCCTCCTACCTTAACTCTGAGCACAGAAGTAAACATTCTTGCATCTTCAGACACACCTCCAATGTAGAATTTTTTCTGAAACACTGGGGGATGATCATTTTCATCCTGAATTTCAATATATACTTTAGCCGTATTGCCTGGAGGATAAGAAATAATATATTTTTAATTGGTGGCTATTTACTAGAAAAAAATTTCACTGGAGTAAATACTTACTGTATTTTTTTTTTTGACTGAAACAATGGAAAAGGCTTATATCAGAAAGTCATTCCCAAATGGCAAGTCTAATACCCCGACTTCCACAGAGGACACTGAAAATGTTGCTTCCGGCATAATAATGTGAAGTTGCTATTTCTTTTAATTACAATGTCTTGGTAATTCATTTTACTTGATTTAATAGGCACTAAAGTATTGTGTTCTACTAATTTCAATGAAACAATTCAACTGTTCATGTTCACAAACACTTCACATACACTACCAATGACACCAAAGTGACAAATTTATAAACACCTTATGAAATAATATAAACTGACATAAACTAAAACAATATTTTTTTATTCTTAAGTGTAAAACTAGCAATGATAGTCTCTCAGTTTAATAATGTACAATATGTATATATTTTTAATTTTAGGGTTGAAAGTAACCAATAGTTGAGGAGGGGAGCCAAGATGGGGGAACAGCATGGAAGTTTTTTGTGTGTCTCACGTCCATGAAATATAGCCAGACCAACACTAGACCATCCTGCACACCTAGAAAACTGACTGGAGGATTAACACAACAATTTGCACAACCTGAACCACACAAGTCAGCAGGTACACGGCGCAGGAGGTACCGAGAGGTGAACTGGGCAGAGAGAACCCGGCGGCGCTCAGGGAGCCTCTTTTGCAGGCTGAGAGACGAGGGAGACTGGGGGGATCGGGGAGAATATGAAAAAGCAACCCTCCACAAAAGCAGCTGGAGAGAAAGTGGAAAATTGGAAACAGCCGCAGGGACTGAACTAAAAAGGGAGAAAGGAGAGGGTTTCAAGTCCATTAAGACTGTAAACAAGGGGGACGCAAAGGCTGCAACTCCGCAGCTCCCTACCTGGCGGTGCTCTGACGGGAAGGGCGAATCCCCAGGAGCAGGGTGGGGTCCGGGAGGTTCTCGGGCCACACGGGGAAAAGCGGTTCCACTGCTGGAAGGACACTTGGTGGAGACGGTTGAAGCCCCCTGGTCCCGGCAGACCCCAGAAAACAGCCACATTCGCTGGGGCTGGAACAAGCACCCTCGTTAAGGGTGAAGCCTGGTGCCAGATGCGTGTTGTGAGTTTCCATCATCCCTGAAAAGCACCTGCTACACCATCTCGCGAACTTTTTCTGGGGCGGGCGGCACCCGGCCACAGTCTTGGGCACTGGCAGCAGCAGGGTCCCACAGGCGTTCCCGGGTGCAGCCGACACTCGGCCATTGCTCCTTCGGCCATTGCTGGGTGAGACCCTCCCGCAGAGGGCGGAACAGGTCAAAGCCGCGGTCCTTCAGAAGTAAGGGGCTGGGGAAAACAGCCTCTTCTGAGACAGAACTCAGGAGAGAGGTACTGCCCGGGGCCTGGTCACGGACGGTGAGAAAGCAGGGCTTGGCCGAGGGCTGAAGACGGAGAACAGACCAGGTAGGTGGCTGACGCCATTTGCACCTCTGCCGCGCATGCGCATACGCACCCAAGAGCGCCGCAACACTCCACCCCAGAAAGCGAGCAGCGCCACCTGGTGGAGGACGGAGCCATTACACTGAGCCCCGCCCACCTGGGCCAACCTCCCTCCTTGAATACAAGTCTCACCGGTGGCTTAGTATATGGACTATAAAGCGCTTCAGAGTCTGACCTCTAGGGGAAAATGAAGTCATTTCAGTCCTATTTCAACCTGTTAGCAGGTCCATGTATTCAATTTTCTTTCTTTTTTTTTCTCCTTTACACTTCTTTTTCTTGAATACAGAAAGAGAAAATTTCATTCTTATTTTTAATTTTTATTAAATATTTTTCTTTAATTTTTATTACTATATTTTTTAATTTTGTGTAAATTTTTTCAAATTCTATTTTACTTCCATCATTTTATTTTAGTCTACATCAGTGTATTCACCTTTTCAAATTTTCAAACGATTTTCTTCTTTTTTATTTTTCTTTTTTCTCTTTTACGTTTCTTTTCTTTTGCTTGAATGCAGAAAGAGAAACACTTCATTTTTACTTTCAATTTCTATTAAAAATATTTTTCGTGAAATTTTTTACTGTATTTTTTGATTTTATGTAAATTTTTTCAAATTTCATTTTACTTTCATTTTATTTTAGTCTACTGCTGTGTATTCACTTTTTCAAATTCTCAAACAATTTCTTTGTTTTATTTCTCTTTTTTGTCTTTTTTGCTTCTTTTCTTTTTCTTGAATACAGAAAGAGAAAAAATTCATTTTTATTTTTAATTTTTATTAAAAATATTTTAATTTTTTCTACTATATTCTTTACTTTTATGTAAAATCTTCAAATTCTATTTTACTCCCATCATCTCATTTTAGTCTACTTCAGTGTATTCATTTTTTCAAATTCTCAAACGATTTCCTTTTTTTTCTCCCTTTTTTTTCTCTAATCTGTCAAACGACTTTCAACACCCAGACCAAAACACACCTAGGATCTAGCATCATTTGTTAGATTTTTGTGTGTGTGTTTTTTTTTTAAGTTTTAATTTTTCTACCTCATTAACTCCTTTTCTCCTTTCAAAATGACAAAACGAAAGAATTCACCCCAAAAGAAAGAGTATGAAGAAACGACAGCCAGGGATTTAACCACACAGATACAAGCAACGTGTCTGAACCAGAATTTAGAATCACGATAATAAGAATACTAGCTCAAGTTGAAAATAGATTAGAATCCCATTCTGTGGAGATAAAAGAGGTAAAAAATACCCAGAATGAAATTAAAAATGCTATAACTGAGCTGTAATCACGGATGGATGCTGTGGCGGCAAGGATGGATGAGGCAGAACAGAGAATCAGCGATAGAGGGACAAACTTACAGAGAATAAGGAAGCAGAGAAGGAGATTAAGTCAAAAGAGCATGACTTAAGAATTAGAGAATCAGTGACTCATTAAATGGAACAACATGAGAATCACAGGGTGTTGCGACCGGTGCAACAAACACTGAGACAGGGTCCTGAGGGTAAGGGAATGTAAGAAAAAAAAGAGAGAAGAGAAGACAGTTTGGGAACAGGAGGGTCCCCTGGGCTGATGGCCCAAGTGACGGCTTTATTGTTGCTGTACACAATCTTTTATATCAAGACTCTTATGGGTCAGGCCATTCTAAGAATAAACAGGTTTCACATGATCGCTGCCAACCAAAACATTTAGTTCTGTGTACCTTGTGAATTTTCTAAACGGGTCACAGCAAGACCTTGTTGATAAGATTGCTAGCAAAACACAGTTCCCATGTTTGTTTCTATTTGACCGGGGGTAGAAAAAGGGGAGGTAACATTACTGCCAACACCCACAGACCACAGGCTTCAGGAATTAACTTTCTCAGCCTTGACAAGGCTTTCGTATGCCCATGACAGTGGGGGAATGGGAGGGGGAACCACCGGGTTGGCTGAGTCAACAGGGAGCCGTTGCTCGACCCGGTCTCAGCCTGGCACTGGGGCCTGGCCTCCCACAATAGGGGTCCCAGAAGAGGGAGGGAGAGAAATAGGGGTAGAAGGGTTAAGTGAGCAAATCATAGCAGAAAGCTTTGCTAACCTGGGGAAAGACACAGACGTCAAAATCCAGGAAGCACAGAGGACCCCCATTAGATTCAACAAAAAACGACCATCAACAAGGCGTACCATAGTCAAATTCACAAAATACTCAGGCAAGGAGAGAATCATGAAAGCAGCAAGGGAAAAGTAGTCCCTAACCGGCAAGGGAAGACAGATCAGGTTTGCAGCAGACCTATCCACAGAAACGTGGCAGGCCAGAAAGAAGTGGCAGGATATATTCAATGTGCTGAATCAGAAAAATATGCAGCCAAGAATTCTTTATCCAGCAAGGCTATCATTCAATATAGAGGGAGAGATAAAGTTTCCCAGGCAAACAAAAATTAAAGGAGTTTGAAACTAGCCCTGCAAAAAATTTTAAGGGGGACTTTCTGAGGAGAGAAAAGATGAAAAAAAAAATATATATATATACATAAATACCAAAAGCAACAAAGATTAGAAAGGACCAGAAAACACCACCAGAAACTCCTACAAGCATCATAACGGCAGTAATTCATATCTTTCAGTACTCTAATCATCGGTGGACTCAATGCTTCAATCAAAAGACATAGGATAAGAGAATGGATAAGAAAACAAGATCCATCTATATGCTGTTTACAAAAGACCCACTTTAGACCTAAAGACACCATCAGAGTGAAAATAAGGGGATGGAGAGGCGCTGTGGGAGGGGGGATGGACTAAATGGGTAAGGAGCATTAAGGAATCTACTGAAATCAATGCTTCACTATATACTAACTAATTTGGATTTAAATTTTAAAAAATAAAAAATAAAGTTAATTAAAAAAAAAGAAAATAAGGGGATGGAGAATCATCTATCATGCTAATGGTCAACAAAAGAAAGCCAGAGTAGCCATACTTATATCAGACAATCTAGACTTTAAAATAAAGAGTGTATCAAAAGATGCAGAAGGGCATTATATCATAATCAAGGAGTCTATCCACCAAGAAGACCTAACAATTGTAAACATTTATATGCCAACTGTTGGGGCACCCAAATATATAAATCAATCACAAACATAAAGAAACTCATCGATAGTAATACCATAATAGTAGGAGAATTCAATACCCTAATCACAGCAATGGACAGATCATCTAATCAAAAAATCAACAAGGAAACAATGGCTTTGAATGACACACTGGCCCAGATGGACTTAACAGATAAATTCAGAACATTTCACCCTAAGAGCAGAATATATATTCTTCTCCAGTGCACATGGAACGTTCTCCAGAATAGACGATATACTGGGACACAAATCAGCCCTAAGTAAGTACAAAAGATCAAGATCATACTGTGCATATTTTTAGACCACAACGCTATGAAACTCGAAGTCAACCACAAGAAACAATTTGGAAAGGAAACAAATACTTGGAGACTGAAGAACATCCTACTAAAGAATGAATGGGCTAACCAAGCAGTTAAGGAGGAAATTAAAAAGTAGATGGAAGTCAATGAAAATGATAACACCACAACCGAAAACCTCGGACGCAGCAAAGGCGGTCATAAGAGGAAAGTATATAGCAACTCAGGCCTTCCTAATGAAGGAAGAAAGATCTCAGATACACAACCTAGCCTTACGCATTAAGGAGCTGGAAAAAGAACAGCAAATAAAACCCCAAACCAGCAGAAGTCAGGAAATAATAAAGATTGGAGCAGAAATTAATGCTATCGAAACCAAAAAAACAAAAAACAAAAACAGAAACAAAAACAGGAGAACAGATCAATGAAACCAGAAGCTGGTTGTTTGAAAGAATTAACAAAATTAATAAACCACTAGCCAGTTTGATCAAAAAGAAAGAGGGATGGACCCAAATAAACAAAATCAAGAATGAAAGAGGAGAGATCACAACCAACACAGCAGAAGTAAAAACAATAATAAGAGAATATTATGAGCAATTATATGCCAATAAAATGGGAAATCTGGAAGAAATGGAAAAATTCCTAGAAACATACACACTACCAAAACTGAAACAGGAAGAAATAGAAAATTTGAACAGACCCATAACCAGTAAGGAACTCGAATTAGTCATCAAAAATCTGCCAACAAACAAGAGTCCAGGGCCAGATGCATTTCCAGGGGAATTCTACCAAACATTTAAGGAAGAGTTAACACCTATTCTCTTGAAGGTGTTCCAAAAAACAGAAATGGAAGGAAAACTTCCAAACTCTTTCTATGGAGCCACCATTACCTTGATTCCAAAACCAGACAGAGACCCCACTAAAAAGGAGAAGTATAGACCGACTTCCCTGATGAACATGGAGGCAAAAATCCTCAACAAGATATTAGCCAACCGAAACCAACAATACATTAAAAAAATTATTCACCACGACCAAGTGGGATTTACACCTGGGATGCAGGCCTGGTTCAATATCCACAAAAAATTAACGTGATTCATCACATCAATAAAAGAAAGGACAAGAACCATATGGTCCTCTCAATAGAGGCAGAGAAAGCATTTGACAAAATAGAGCATCCTTTCTTGATAAAAACTCTCAAGAACGTAGGGATAGAAGGAGCATACCTCAAGATCATAAAAGCCATATATGAACAACCAACGTTAATATCATCCTCAATGGGGAAAAACTGAGAGCTTTCCTCCTAAGGTCAGGAACAAGACAGGGATGTCCACTCTCACCACTGTTATTCAATATACTATTGGAAGTCTTAGCCTCTGCAATCAGACAACACAAAGAAATAAAAGGCATCCAAATAGGCCAGGAGGAGGTCAAACTTTCACTCTTTGCAGATGACATGATACTCTATGTGGGAAACCCTACAGATTCTACCAAAAACCTGCTAGAGCTGATTCATGAATTCAGCAAAGTTGTAGGATATAAAAGCAATGCACAGAAATCGGTTGCAGTCCTATACACCAACAATGAAGCAACAGAAAGAGATATCAAGGAATCGATCCCATTTACAATTGCACCAAAAACCATAAAATACCTAGGAATAAATATAACCAAAGGGGTGAAAAATCTATAGACTGAAAACTATAGAAAGCTTGTGAAAGAAATTGAAGAAGACACACAAAAAATAAATGGAAAAAGATTCCATGTTCCTGGATAGGAAGAACAAATAATGTTAAAATGTCAATACTATCCAAAGGAATCTACATATTCAATGCAATCCCTATCAAACAACACCAGCCTTCTTCACAGAGCTAGAACAAACAATCCTATAATTTGTATGGAACCAGAAATACCCCGAGTAGCCAAAGCAATCTTTAAAAAGAAAACTAAACCAGGAGGTATCACAATCCCGGACTTCAAGCTATACTACAAAGCTGTAATCATCAAGACAGTATGGTACTGGCACAAGACAGACACTGAGATCAATGGAACAGAACAGAGAACCCAGAAATGGACCCACAAACGTATGGGCAAAGCAGGAAAGAATATTCAGTGGAATAAAGACAGTCTCTTCAGCAAGTGATACTGGGAAAACTGGACAGTGACTGGGAAAAAATGAACCTGGACCACTTTCTTGCACCATACACAAAAATAAACTAAAAAATGGATGAAAGACCTAAATGTAAGACACAGAGTCATCAAAATCCTTGAGAAAGCAGGCAAAAACCTCTTTGATTTTGGCCACAGCAACTTCTTACTCAACACGTTTCTGGAGGCAAGGGAAACAAAAGCAAAAATGAACTACGGGGACCTCATCAAAATAAAAAGCTTCTGCAGAGCAAAGGAGACTATCAACAATAGCCAAAGTATGGAAAGAGCCCAAATGTCCATCGATGGATGAATGGACAAGGAAGATGTGGTATATGTATATACAATGGAGTATTACTTGGTAATCAAAAAAGAATGAAATCTTGCCATTTGCAACTACGTGGATGGAACTGGAGGGTGCTAAGTGAAATCAGTCAGTAAGAGGAAGACAAAAATCCTATGACTTCACTCATATGAGGACTTTAAGAGACAAAACAGATGAACATAAGGGAAGGAAAACAAAAGTAACACAAAAACAGGGAGGGGGACAAAACAGAAGAGACTAATAAATATGGAGAACAAACTGAAGGTTACTGGAGGGGTTGTGGGGCGGATGGGCTAAATGGGTAAGGGGCACTAGGGAATCTACTTCTGAAATCATTATTGCACTGTATGCTAACTTATTTGGATGTAAATTAAAAAAAAAACCAAGTTAAAATAAAATCACCTACTACCAAATAACTCCCCCCCCCCCCCCATTTTCCAGTTTGAAAACATTAAAAACTGCTCTGGTTTCAATAACCACTCCTTGATGACTATGTCAGGTTTTATCTGAGTTCATCAGATAAAAAATTAAGAAGTTCTCAGAAGAGACTGGGTGGATGCTGGTCAGACAATCCTCAAATGTCTGCTCTAGGGGTTTTCCTTTCTTCTACACAAATTAAGGTGTGTGAATAAGAATGTTATTCTTTTTATGAAACCAGTTTGAAATAGCTCTATCATTACAAGCCTCTCTTATGCTCATTTTAACTCGTTCATCTTTTCAAATTGAATACCCATGAAAAATATACGTTCCAAAGTATTTTAAATAATGATCACATTTTCTCTCTTTTTCATTGTTCTACCATCTTTGAACCAATGTCGCCCTCTAACCTGGGGGTTAACAGTCATAAGAATTTCCTCACAAAGATGTTTACCTGTGCTTGTTCACCCTTAGGAAATGTGTCCTGCTTCCATAGTGACTCTGGAATTATACAGTTGTCACTTTCAAAGGTGAAACAGTGCTTTCTAGCTAATTCTCTTCAATCTAAATGGTTGTGGAAACTCCATGGTCTCAAGTCCAGAAAGTTATGACACCTAGAAGCTTCAGTGTTTTTTGGTATGACCTCTGACCTCTAAACTAGAGAAATGAAGGAAAACGAAATAGCAACAAAACTTTAAACCTAAGATCAGTTCAAATCCTAACACAATAATTCACAAGATTCACACAATAATTTACTGAACTCATGTATCTTTGCAAGTGAATGCTCACTCTGTTTATGGTTATTCAACATGAGAATTCTAAAGACAACTGTAAGGCACCATTAAATAAGAGAACAATCGTGGAAAATTACAACTGGTCCACTAATTTTCAAAAATTATATCTTAATCTGAGCAAAGTTGCTTTATATTGTTGATTGTGTGAAACTAAATTTTAAGAAGCAAAAATTTCAGGTAAGCACAGAAGTCAATTATGTGAAATTCGGTTTCAAATAAAAACTAAGTTTAAAACAAACCCAAACAAAACACCAACAAAAAAAGAAAGTAATCAATGGCTGGGTGAAGGGGTTATGTCCACAAATAGAAAACAAGTTTAATCATGGCCGCAAGCAACCATTCATCCAGTGAAAAGATGTAGCTGGAGAGAAGACTGCTGTGTGACTCATATCCACCGGGTGTACAATGTCCGCCATAGTAAATATGCCACAAAGGACACATTTCTGTATCAAATGTTAGAATCTCACCCCTTCAATCGTCACCCCTTTAATGAGAGATGTAGCACCTGTTACTAATCCACAAATGACTCTTTACAAAAATCCGGTGTAGAAAAATAACTCACAAAGCAGAGAAAATGGGGAATGAGTGGGTAACCACTTTGCAGAAAAGGTAGATCCACATTGTAGAAGTATTCGGATGTAGCACCTGTGTGATCTTTCTCACGCATTCCAATTAAGATCAAATATAAGGCGATTGAGCTACAGATTATTTATCAGGGCTATGCTCATTGTGTTGCGTTATTGTATCCCAACTATAGCCAATTAACACCGACCTACTAGCACGGTGAGCACATCGTGGGTGAACAATATATCTGTGTGGATTAAATAAATGAATGGATAACCTTCTCTGTCTTAGCGAAAACTTAGAAACAGGCTGCTTTCTTGCTTGCCCTGAAAAAGTTCAGAGAGACAAGAGACTTATCACCCCCAAGTTTTTAACCCTACCCTGCTGCTACCCATTTAGTTTGCCTCTTACTTTCTCACCATTCCTGAACTGGAAGAGTCACAATCAACAGGGGCCAGGTCAACGGAGAAGGGTGTCAGCAGGGGGCAGGGCTAATGGCAGAGTCCCTGTGCCTGTCCTGCAGAGCCAGGATTCCTAACTGCACGCTGGCCGGCTGCCACCTGAGTTCGCCAATATGAAAAACACTTTCATCTTCCCAGCTGACCATTGTTATCTCTGGAATCCAAGGAGCTAACAGCCCTGGGTTTAATGTGTTTTTGTTTTTTTGTTTTTTTGTTTTTTTTTTAACAAAAGGAATCCTAATCTACAATATCACCTTTAAACTTTTTTATGTTCTTGATTAATGACCACATTAGTTACAGTCCCTATTTGCAGTACTTGAGAAAGTAAAGGTTGATTTTAAGCTCATTGTAAAGGAATAAACTTCCACTCTGAAGCTTCTCTGCTTTCCTTCTGACACTTTACAAGGTGATGACGGAAGGTTGAGGCCCAGACGCAAATGAATGATGTCATCAGGGATAATCTGTGCTTTACCAAATCTTTTAGAACCCTCGTATTTCCTTAGGTATTGGGAAATCATGGGAAGATCAGTGTTGTAATTTAAAGCGACACGTATATGCTAATACAAATATCACATGTATACACTTTACAAATTCCAGAGAGACTGCAGTAAAATAATTCTTTAAGATATCAGTTTAGCAGCCATTAAAATTCTCTAAAATTAACATGTGTAGAAATATCTAGCTAAGTACCTACTTACACTATTGATATTCAATGAGTGTTAATTTTCTGTAAAATAATTTGTCCCACTTTAACATCTGGACTAAAGTTTTTCAAGGTTTCCTATTATAAAATACTTATCTCACAAACATCATTATTACTACATAAGATATCACGATTCAGTATCAATTGTGCTTAAGTCCATATTTGTTATGAGACTGATACAGAAATTAACGATATTTCATTTGGTGTTTCTTTTCTTTTTTAAAAAAATTTTTTAAGGGGCGCCTGGGTGGCGCAGTCGGTTAAGCGTCCGACTTCAGCCAGGTCACGATCTCGCGGTCCGTGAGTTTGAGCCCCGCGTCAGGCTCTGGGCTGATGGCCCGGAGCCTGGAGCCTGTTTCCGATTCTGTGTCTCCCTCTCTCACTGCCCCTCCCCCGTTCATGCTCTGTCTCTCTCTGTCCCAAAAATAAATAAACGTTGAAAAAAAAAATTAAAAAAAAATTTTTTTTAATGTTTATTCATTTTTGAGAGACAGAGAGAGACAGAGAGTGAGCAGGGGGAGGGGCAGAGAGAGAGGGAGACACAGACTCCAAAGCGGGTTCCAGGCTCTGAGCTGTCAGCACAGAGCCCCATGCAGGGCTCAAACTCACCAACCGTGAGATCATGACCTGAGCCGAAGTCAGATGCTCAACTGACTGGGCCAACCAGGTGCCCCATCAGTGCTTTAAATAAAGCATAAAATAAATTGATTGTATTTCCATGTAATTATATGAGAAGGGGAAGCATGATTATGAAACAATAATCACAGGACTGAATTATCTATTTAAATTTTTCATGTAGTTTTCCTCTGCCAGGTTTGGACATCTTTATATAACAATAAGGATAATAATAATAATAATAATAATAATAATAATAATAATAAAACATACATATATGTAACATACCTAATTTTGAGTTTTTGTTGTTTTTTTATTGTTTTAATAAAAAATTGTTTTTGGTTGCTCTTCTTGGGTCTAACTTCTTTCAATATGGTGTGTGTTAGTTTCTTGCCTTGATTTTTAAAAATATTTGCCTAACAACCCTGCAGTTTAATAAAACTGCATTGGAATTGGGTCATAAATCTGTGCTACTGAACTGCACAACTTCTAACTCATCTGCTGGAAAAAGAAGTGGAGAGAAAATATTGTATATATTTTATATATACTCAGTGTATAATGCTGATGGGTTCCATGTAAATCTCATATTTCTATTTTTATACCCAATAACTTTATAATAACCACTACAACCTTATTGCATTTCATACACTGCAGTTTTGTGCAGTCACAATTTTATTGAAATGGGAAAAAAAGCAGCACCAAAGTGTGATTAATAGTACGAATAATTATTCTGTACATCTAGGGGAACATATTTGAAAATATTTTTCATTTTAATTTTTATTATTTTTTATTTTACAGCAAGAGGGAGTGTGAGAGCTAGCATGAGCAGGGGAGGGGCGGAGACAGAGAGAGAGCGAGCGAAAGAGAATCCCGAGAGAGAGAGAGAGAGAATCCGAGAGAGAGAGAGAGAGAGAGAGAGGGAATCCCAAGAGAATCCTGAAGTAGAAAATGAAGTGAGGGACACATGGATGAGCCTGTAAGGCATTTTGCTAAATGGCATAAGTCAGACAAAGAAGGACAAGTCCTGTACGATCTCACTTACATGCAGAAACAATAGAACTCGTGGCAACAGCAGACTTGGGGGGGGGCAGGGGTGATGGGGAGGCCCTGGTCAAAGGCACTGACTTGCAGTTACAGGACGATGAAGTTCTGAGGCTCCGGGGGACACCCTGGTGACTAGTTGGCCACTGCCTTGGACACTTGGGGTCTGTGGAGAGTAGGTTTTCCATGTTGTCAGCAAACACACACGTGAGTTAACGGATGGTAACTACGACCACGTAAGGTGATGTACTCGGTAACTTGATTGTGGTCAGTCACTTCACAATATATACGCATATCAAATCACCATGCTATACATCCTTTAATAATTTTATTTGCCAATTATACCTGACAAAAGCTGGAAAAGAATTGCGATATGTCTAATCCAACAAGGTAAAATAAATACTGGGAAGTCACAAAATAAATGGAAGACACCCATATGGTTTAATCACCAGGATAACGTTCACTTCGACTTTCTGATCCACGGACAAACAGTGCACCTGATACCACAGGATTCCTTGGCTTGCACACTTTCATGGCACGTGTATAAGGACTCAGAGCTCTGTCATGGTCTTCTACCCAAGTTAGGTTTTCATTACTTCAAAGGCAGAAATTTGGAAGCAGCTCTAATTTAAATTCCATTAAGGAAATCTGTTTTTTATCTTTTTTGAGTATTTGCAGAATTGTGTGTGTGTGTGTGTGTGTGTGTGTGTGTACTGTATTCTTTATTTAGGACAGTTAGGAAGCACATAACAGAAAAAGACAACTACGGAAGGATAGAAGGAAAGTGGCATTGACAAAATGGGTAAGAGGATAGTGTGGGAGGCACAACTTTGAGGGCGGATGTCCCAGTACCCCTCAGTCCCCTTCTGGGTGAGGCCACACAAGCACTGGGAGGAGACCCACAGGGATGGAGGAAATTACAAGCTGGATGGTGGATTTATTTGGCAAGGGTTTTACTTAAAGACATTATAATCTTCCTATGCACGTGGGGGTGTAGTGCCCCATTTCCTTTCACCCACTGACATTCTTTTTCTCTCATTTTGTAGGAGAGAACCTGTTCTATGGGCACCACCTTTGCCTTCATTGAGCCAAGACGTTCCAGAAGTGATGCCTCAGGTGAGGGAATGTGAGACACCTCCTTGAGATTCACAAGTTTGAAGACAGAGAAGAAGACAGAACCACTTAATGGTAAAGCTCAGACAAGACAGTATGGGTCAGCCCAGAATCTCCTCACATAGCCTTCTGTTCCCTCAGACCTCCGCCACGAAGTGCAAGGCATTCAGAAGACTAAGCGGTGTTCGAAACACTATTAACTTCAACTTGACTCCATGTTTTTCAAGATCAAATTTGGTTTGGATTGTTTTCCTTCTTCCCTTGACTTTCAATAATTAATTCTGTGCTGTGTTTTCACGCAGGAAGCCCCTGGTGTCTCCACATCAATCTGTTTCTTCCTTCCACACAATGAATCTATTGCCTACATTGTATCAGGTTCTCAGAAAGGACTTTCTGAATAATGGTCCAAGGAGTTGAAACAGTAGTTCTTGACTATGATTGCCTCTGCCCATCTGGAGACATTTTTGGTGGTAAAAATTGCAGAGGGTGGGGAGATAGGGGACCTGCTGCTGGAACGGAGTAGAGGCCAGGGATGCCGAGAAACACCCCATGATGAACAGGACAGGTGCCCACAGCAACGGTTATCAAGTCCAAACTGGATAGTGATGAGGCTGAAAAACCCGATGTTAAAACAAAAGACGGAGAGATTAGAGGAGTGAAGATAGAATGCAGAGACTGTGTGGACGTATAAGAACTCCTTGCCCTGAGTCTGCCTGCAGGAACATGTCTGTAAGGTGGGACTCCAAACAAAATGGGCTGAAAGGATTTGATCCTACATTGGTCATCCCCAGTCTGACCGCGCTCTTTAAAGTCAGGGGTTCAATCCCGGTCACCTGCCCTCCTGTCAGTGCCCGTTGGCCTCTGCTTTTGACTCTGCCTCTACCTGAATGTTCCAAACTCCAATCACATCTCTAATTACTACTGATAAATACCTCAAAGAAATAATTACTGTCATACTTAGGATTACAGGAGCTTAGTCTGATTAGAAAACATACACTTGACTCTAAAACCTTGAAAGCAATCATTGTGTTTTTCTTATTTTTATATATTCTTCATGGTCTAATGTATTAAATAGCATTTTTGAAATGTATCATAATGACGGTAAATGACATATATTCTCCAATGATTCTATTGCAGAGAACTTTCAAAATATTTGAAATACCAGGTCTACTTTGTTCCTTTGCTGATGCCAAAAAAAATGATTAGTTCCTCATGAAAACACACACAAACACATACCTTTTTATGCTGTTTTTCTATTGATATTATTTTCATACATGCTTTACTGATAAATTAATTCTTTAGAGGCACTGTGATTTCTACACAGTACGTGTTCAATAAATGTTGATTCAGACTGAAATTGTTGCCAAACCCTCACACCCCCTAAATAAAAATAAAAGAAAAGAAAAGAAAAGAAAGAAAAGAAAATAATCCACTCTATTTTATCCCCATAAATTAAACAAGATAATGTAGTTTAAGCCTTTAAAAACCATAGTACAAAACAAATGCATGTTCCTGTTAAGATCAAGAATACTTCTCTTAACAGATTTTTTTAAAAAAATATTGATATTAGGAAAATAGTGACTCTGAAATCATTTCATAATTCTAAAAACTATTTGGGATGACTCTGGAGATTTATAGTATTTATACTATTGTTAATTTCCTCTGTGTTCCTCTTAGTTTATATGCCAGATAAATGATCGGTTCTTTCCATAAAGTACTGTTTAAGAGAAAAAAGATAATCTGACATAAGAACTTAATCTGATCTTACTAAAGGGTTTATAGATAGTTATTCAGTTAAAAAAAAAAAGTAGGCTTTGATTTTAAAAAGGCTTGGAAGAAATATGCTACAGTTTCTTCATTAGATGGAATTTAGAGGAATACAATATATTCACATGCTCTTTTGAAAAACAAATTATTAAGTACGTTATAATTTAAAAAAACCTGTTTTTTATTTCTTAGCTTTTTGCTCTGCAAGAATTGTACTTACATGTACAGTTTATTTTCTGTAGCTAGACAGCAAGGGAGAATGAATCTTTTGAGGTTCTTTTAATAGTTTTCTAATTTAGCTTTGATGTTGATTTAATTAGCCTTTGAATGTTTTTAATTGCTTGTATCTCAAACATACGTTTTGTGTGCATGTGTGCTGAAAGGTAACTGAATTAACGAAATGACGGCACGTAACTATTGGCTTTGAAAACTGCCCCTCAGATTACTATAGCATATCCTTGTTTTTAACTAAGTCTTTTAGCCCAGAAAATGATGACATTGGCACTTTTACCACAATGGTGATGGGGAAATAATCAGAAGAATAATCTTCTCCACATCAGCTGAAGTTTGGCTTTGTATCCATATTAACACATATTCCCATTAGGAACATTGAATGAACTCAAGTTTCTCTGTAAAGAGTAACTGGGACAATAGAAGCTAAGAATGCAATATTGTTTCTTTTCACTGGGACTGCCAGCATTTTGTGTTAATCTTGTGACAGCAAACTGATACATTTAGAGGCTTTGCAAGGCAATGATTATGACCTTTAGCTTGGTCTCTTTCCGCCCATATTAAACAGAATAAACACTATATTAATTCATTTGTGTCTATTAAACACCAACTCTCTCCACAAAGTAGCTTAAGACAGGACCTTTAAAGACCAACAAAAATGCTGCAGTTGTGAAATGGGCAAGAAAAAGTTTAAGCACAAGCTGTGGAGGTAGGATCTGGGTCAAATTTCCAGTAATAACCCGTGTACGCTGTGTGACCTTACACAGGTTAGGTATCTTTTCTGAGCTAAAGTTTCTTTTTTTTATTTTCTTTTTTTAAAATGTTTATTTATTTTTGAGAGAGAGAGAGAGAGAGAGAGAGCGAGCATAGGCAGCGGAGGGGCAGAGAGAGAGGGAGACAGAGAATCAGAAGCAGGCTCCAGGCTCTCAGCTGTCAGCCTAGAGCCGGATGCGGGGCTCGAACTCAGGAACCATGAGATCATGACCTGAGCCAAAGTTGGACGCTTAACTGCCTGGCCACCCAGGCACCCTCGAGCTAAAGTTTCTCATCAATAACACGGCAGTAATCACACATAGTGAACTACATACGATGGGCACATATGTGTAAAATATTGAATATGTGGTGACTTCACTACTTCAAACAGGACTCAGAGCTTCTGGAACTCTCAAGGTAGGAGTGAGAAAGTATTAGTAACATTGTTACTACCATCAAAAGGAGGAAGAATATCAATGCCACAGAATTTAAAAATAAGGTTTCCTATCCCTAGATTACAAAAGAAAATTGTTTTCATATGGTATATCACATAGGGACTATCAAATAATGTACTGGGAAATACACATTTTTCCTGCGAATAGAAGAATTTAAGTAGTAATGAAACAACATTGGAAATATGGTAAAATTGTCTTATTAAATATCCATACTTTTGTTTACATGACAATACTACAAATTACAGTATTAAAGAGCAAACTGTCTTATTAGATATCCATACTTTTGGTTATATGACAAGACTACAAATTTACAGAACTAATTTAAAAAAGCAAAGATTCTTTGAGAAAAATAGACACACCATACAATATTTGATGTAAAAACATTCTGCTGATATTAAGAGCCTATAGGGATCTTTTTAGCTTAAAATGCAGTACCAGAGCTGAGAAAAAAAAAATAATTATGTTTGACTATACCATTAAATGACCCCTGTGTTTTTATTTTACATACAGTTAACAAGTATACTTTAAGGCTAAAGCTGTTTTATTTCAGTAGAAGAAATGATTGATAAATTTGTTAAAATATCTAAATACAGAAAAAACAAACAAAAATGAGCCGACAAACCAAAAGATCATGTCTTCGAAATGCCATTTCCTAAGCATGTTAAAAGGTACACTGAGTTAGTGACTAATGTTACATAGGCGATCTTGAATTGTCATATGTGATCCTACACCCACACACAGACACACACCACTGGAAAGAAACATTACACTCTTCTTTCTTGAGACCATAAAGAAGCTGCATCTAAACAGGTAAAGAAGAATCCATCAAGAAGAAATGTAACAAGCCAACTATGGTTTGCTGTTTTCATGGAAGAGAGGCATTACTCTCTTTAGGATAGTTTCTCTGCATTGGTCTCTTGTACTGGCTGCTTTGTTTCCACTATCTTTTTTAAAACCTTTTAAATGATCCATGAAATAGATACTGTCATTTCTGCTTTTCAGATAAAGAAACGAAGACTTAAAGAGAATAACTCAACTACTATAAGGAAGAGCCAGACTTTCTATCCAAGCATGGCTGAAATTCATACCCAGGTCTCTCTCCATAACAAGAATAAAATCTCCAACAGAAACCAGGTAACTACCCTTTCGAGACTAGAGATAATTTCCCCCAAGTTTCTAGAATACAGGCTAGCAAATAGTAGAAATGAAATAAAAGATTTCTGAATAAAAGGATCAGCCTACGTCAAAGGGCACAGTATCACAGTCACGTCTTCAATATTTGGTTCTCACTCTTACAGTAATGAGAAACTATTTGAAGAAGATAAAAATGACTATGGTATTGCTGAAGGAGGAGAAAAAACAGCATTTGAAATAATATGTTAGGGGCACCTAGGGGGCTCAGTTGGTTAAGCATCTGGCTCTTGATCTCGGCTCAGGTCACGATCTCACGGTTCGCGAGTTCGAGCCCCACATCAGGCTCTGTTCTGACAGCTGGAGCCTACTTGGGATTCCCTCTCTCCCTCTCTCTCTGCCCCCCCCCCACTCTCTATCTCTCTCTCTTTCAAAATAAATAGACATTTAAACCAATAATAAAATAACATGTCAAAGTGTGTAGAAGCAGAGACAGCAGCCTCTACCCTTTAACGAAAAGGAAATGTGGATGTTGTATCATTTCCTGTTGTTTCTATAAATCAGTGGCTCACATAATACAAACGTATGTTACCTTGTGTAGGTCAGAGTGGGTTTTCCTGGGCTAGAATGAAGACGTGGGCAGGTCCGCATTCCTTTCTTTCTGGGGGCTCTGGAGACAAATCTGTCTTCTTGCCTTTTCCAGCTTCACCAAGCTGACGGCCTGCGCTCCGTGGCCTTGGTCCCCTTTCATCTTCAAAGGCCTCAGTGGCCCCTGGAGTCCTTCTCAATCTGCATTTCCCTCACCCTGGCTGTCCTGCCTCCTTTTACCTATAAGGACCCCTGTGATTACATTGAGCCCACTCAGATAATCTGGGGTAAGCCATCCATCTCAAATCCTTAGTTTACGAAACTTCTGGGGACCCCTTACCATGCAAGGTAACGTATTCACAGACTCTGGGATTGAGGACATGGACATCTCTTGGTGGAGGGAGTATTCTGCCTACAGAAAGTATGTTAGTGCTGTTGTTAAAAAATGTAAACTTTAAGACACAAAGAAATGGAAAAAGATTCCATGCTCCTGGATAGGAAGAACAAATATTATTAAAATGTCGATACTACCTGAAGCAGTCTACATATTCAACATGATCCCTATCAAAATAACACCAGCATTTTTCACAGAACTAGAACAAACAATCCTAAAATTTGTATGGAACCAGAAAAGACCCCAAATAACCAAAGCGATCTTGAAAAAGAAAACCAAAGCAGGAGGCATCACAATCCCAGACTTCAAGCTATACTGCAAAGCTGTCATCATCAAGACAGTATGGTACTGGCACAAGAACAGACACTCAGATCAATGGAACAGAATAGAGAACCCAGAAATGGACCCACAAACGTATGGCCAACTAACCTTCGACAAAGCAGGAAAGAATACCCAATGGAATAAAGACCATCTCTTCAGCAAGTGGTGCTGGGAAAACTGAACAGCGACATGCAGAAGAATGAACCTGGACCGCTTTCTTACCCCATACACAAAAATAAACTCAAAGTGGATAAAGACCTCAATGTAAGACAGGAAGCCATCAAAATCCTCGAGAAGAAATCAGGCAAAAACCTCTTTGATCTTGCCCACAGCAATTTCTTATTGAACACATGTCCGGAGGCAACAGAAACAAAAGCAAAAACGAACTACTGGGACCTCATCCAAATAAAAAGCTTCTGCACAGCAAAGGAAACAATCAGCAAAACTAAAAGGCAACGGACAGAATGGGAGAAGATATTTGCAAATCACATTATCAGATAAAGGGTTAGTATCCAAAATCTACAAAGAACTTATCAAACTCAACACCCAAAAAACAAATAATCCAGTGAAGAAATGGGCCAAAGACATGAATAGACACTTCTCCAAAGAAGACATCCAGATGGCCAACAGACACATGAAAAGATGCTCAATATCTTTCATCATCAGGTAAATACACATCAAAACCACAATTAGATACCACCTCACACCTGTCAGAATGGCTCACATTAACAACTCAGGCAACAACAGATGGTGGTGAGGATGCGGAGAGAGAGGATCTCTTTTGCATTGTTGGTGGGAATGCAAGCTGGTGCAGCCACTCTGGAAAACGGTATGGAGGTTTCTCAAAAAACTAAAAATAGAACTACCCTATGACCCAGCAGTTGCACTAGTGGGCATTTATCCACGGAATACAGGTGTGCTGTTTTGAAGGGACACATGCACCCCCATGTTTATAGCAGCACAATCAACAATAGCCAAAGTATGGAAAGAGCCCAAATGTCCATCAATGGATGAATGGATAAAGAAAATGTGGTACACACACACACACACACACACACACACACACACACAATGGAGTATTACTCAGCAATCAAAAAGAATGAAATCTTGCCATTTGCAACTACATGGATGGAACTGGAGGGTATTATGCTAAGTGAAATTAGTCATAGAAAGACAAAAATCATGTGACTTCACTCCTATGAGGACTTTAAGAGACAAAACAGATGAACATAAGGGAAGGGAAACAGAAATAATATAAAAACAGGGAGGGGGACAAAACAAAAGAGACTCCTAAATATGGAGAACAAACAGAGGGTTGCTGGTGGGGTTGTGGGAGGGGAGATGGGCTAAATGGGTAAGGGGTATTCAGGAATCTACTTAAATCATTGCTTCACTATATACTAATTTGGATGTAAATTTAAAAAAATAAAAACTAAAAAAAAAGTATACTTTTAGAGAAGGCACCATATTCGTGAAAGAGGAAGGTTTTGGGATGTTCACAAATGATAAATTTAGGAAAAGCAAAATTCTGTGAAAATACAAACACAGGAATATCTGTAACTCTTTCTCATTTACAAATGTCATTACTGACAGTGGTCATGAACAGTTGCTATGGGCTGAATTGTGTCTTCCCTACACTCATATGTTAAGGCACAAACCCCTGATGTGGCTGTATTTAGACAGAGGGCCACTATGGAGATCATTCAGGTTAAATGAGGTCATAGGGTAGGACCCTGATCCAAAAGGATTAGTGACCTTAGAAGCAGAGACCAGAGAGGTCCCTGTCTCTCTGTCTCTGTCTAGCTCTGTGTTGTTCCACCCCCATGTGAGGACACAGAGAGAAGGTAGCCATGTATGAGCCAGGAAGAAAGTCATCAACAGAAACCAACCCTGATGTCTCCTCGATCTTGGACCTCTAGCCTCCAGAACTGTGAGAAAATACACTTCTTTTTTTTTTTTTTTAATTTTTTTTTTCAACATTTATTTATTTTTGGGACAGAGAGAGACAGAGCATGAACGGGGGAGGGGCAGAGAGAGAGGGAGACACAGAGTCGGAAACAGGCTCCAGGCTCTGAGCCATCAGCCCAGAGCCCCACGCGGGGCTCGAACTCACGGACCGCGAGATCGTGACCTGGCTGAAGTCAGACGCTTAACCGACTGCGCCACCCAGGCGCCCCTAGAAAATACACTTCTAAACCACCTCATCTGTGGTATTTTGTTCCGCTAATGCAATGATAACGCTCACCACTTAAAAGTTGAGATTTCCCCAGCCAAATGCTTTTCTGTGCATTACTTCCATTTATCCCATAATAATACTTACTGATTATCCACATTTTATTGATACAGATAATGGGGCTTGGGGAGATCAAACAATTTGTGTCCAAGGTTGTACAACCAGAAGAAGGGTCAGAAGATTCAGACCCAAACTTCTGATAACATGTATTCCTAACCATTTCACTTTATGGCCTCCCTTCAGTTTGGATAATTTAAAAAATCCAGTGTAATCCTTAAACCTCTCTAAAGTTTGTGACTTATGGGAAGCAAGGACCGTCTAGCATATTCTACATTAATATTTGGGTAGTAGGTATTTGTAAGTTTACGCCTAAAACCACAGGAAGAACTAACATTTTACTAGGGAATTTTGAGGGTTTCCCAACTTTTTATATCTGTCCCATGGCTGAGATAATAGTGGTGCAATGGGGCAGGGAAATAGAGGACTATGTGCATAGTCTGGGCTAAAATTAAATCTTCTCAGTGCAAGTGTTTCTATTTGTCCTTCCTGAAAATATCCTTTATCCCTTCTTCATGAGAGCACTGGGCAAGGAACACCATGAATTCAAAATGAGAAACCCCCTTTCCACATCCTTGAGTACTTTTTGACTGAATTCGGACAAGGAAAAAGCCCTGCCTTCTCACCTGTAACCTGTTGAAAGTCAAGAGGATTATTCTGGTGACTAAATGTTATAACGGACAAGTAGGTACTCACCATCACCCTAAAATGTAAAACAATAGAGTTGGCCATAAAAATTGCCAAGTGTTTTGGCATACCTGCTATTTTCAAGACATTTACATGCTGGGTACATTCTAAAGAAGTATGCATGAACACGTATATATACTGTACTTGTACACATTTGGATAAGTAAAGAGAAGCAGTAAGAAATATATATATGTTATCTGCTGACCCTGGCTGCTTACACTGAGCTCCTAAAACCCCTTGTAAATAGGGGTGCTATGACAATGTTTTGTCCTAACACTTAGTCTTTGACCCCATTTCCTGACAAAGAAGGTCTAAGACCTAGTTCCGGAGTGATAGGAGCATCCGACACTGAGCTGCTAAATCCCTTGGGATTCCTGGATGAGAGTAATGTCTTCTTTTCCAATGAGGTGAGTCTTGGTGAGCTCCAGGATGGTGTTGGTCACCAGGAAGACCAAGCCCTGATTAGAAGCTTGGAAGCTGCAGGCTCACTGCCCATTGTCTGGGGGAGGGCAATGGGGCTGGAAATGGAATTAATAGTTGATCATGCCTTTTACACGACAAAGCCTCCGTAAAATCCCCATAATCTGCGGTTTGGAGAGCTTCCAGGTGGTGGGCACAGCTACCTTCCCGGTGGGTGGTGTACCTGAACGCCATGGGGACAGAAGCCCTTGCACTGAGACCCTTTCAGACCCCGCCCTCTGTATCTCTTCATCTGCCCCTTCACGTGCGTCCTTTATCATGTGCTTTATTGTAAACCTACCTGTTTCCCTGAGTTCTGTGAGCTGTTACAGTGACTGATTGAAACAATGGGGAATCATGGGAACCTCCTGTTTGTAACCAAGCCCGACAGAAGTTGTGGGTAACCTGAAGACCTACTATTTTATTTTTTTTAATGTTTATTTATTTATTTTGAGAGAGACAGAGAGAGAGAGAGAGAGAGAGAGAGAGAGAGAGAGAGAGAAAGTACAAGTGAGGGAGGGGCAGAGAGAGGGGGAGAGAGAGAATCCCAAGCAGCCTCCATGTTGTCAGTGCAGAGCCCATGCAGGGCTCGATCTCACAAACTGCGAGGTCATGACCTGAGCTGAAATCAGGAGTTGGGATCTTAACCGACTGAGCCACTCAGGCATCCCAGGACCTGCTATTTTCAGTTGGCATCTCAAGTGGGAGGCAGTTTTGTGGGACCGAGCTTCACTTGTGGGGTCTGTGGGGTCTACACCAAGGCTGGTGGGTGTGAGAATGGAACTGAACTACAGGACATCCAGCTGGTGCTGCAGAGAATCTCCAGAGCGGTGAGCACACATACCTGATGTCAGAGGTGTTGTATGTGTGCAGGTAGCAAGAGAGTGAATGAGAAACACACAGGAGAGGTGTGTTAGGATACATAGCACCTGTTAGGATATTAGCAAATTTACTTGATTGGTATAAGTCATTTAGAGAGAAAAATAAAGACTTCAAATGGATAGCATTTGCTGCTATAACTTATAGCTAGATTTATCCTCTCTGGTATAAATAAAGTTTTGAAAATTTGGGAGGAAATGATGGACCGTGTCTCCATAAAAAGGACTCTTGGGAATCTGACTAATGATTTTTAATTTTAGGACAGTCCTAGGTTCTAAGGATCTCAGGTTAAGAGCAATGACTTCTGGGGCACCTGGGTGGCTTAGTCAGTTAAGTGTCTGACTTTGGCTCAGGTCATGATCTCACAGTTTGTGGGTTTGAGCCCTGCACCAGGCTCTGTGCTGATAGCTCAGAGCCTGGAGCCTGCTTCGGATTCTGTGTCTACCTCTCTCTCTGCCCCCCACCCCCCTGCTTGCACTCTCTCTCTCAAAAATAAATAAAAAATTTAAAAATTAAAAAAAAAGGAGCAATGACTTCTTCCAAATGCCACTTGCAAAATAAACTAGATGTTCAGTAACATGGAAAGAGGTAAATAAATCATGGTATGTCCAAATGGAATAATATTAAACAACCATTAAAATGGTGTTTCTTGAAGAGTATTTAATGACATGAAAATATTTTTGATATAACACTAAGTGGCAATACAAAGCTAGAGATTCTAAACAGAGAATGCATGATCAAAATTTCTGTGTGTGTGTGTGTGTGTAACTACAAGAAAAATGACTGAGAGAAAATATGCAAATTTATAAAGATTCAGAAGTGTAGCATCATAGATTATTTTCTTCTTTATATATTTTCCCTCATTTTATAGCATGATAACACTTTTATAATTAAGAGAAAGTTAAGGTTCGATATGTTGAAAGGGGAAAGGGAAAACAAATTATGAACAGCATAATATCCACAGAGATGAAAAGTCTTGAAATAAACTTCATTGTGTGTCCTTTGTGTGTCCTTCCCCAAATGGCATGGCTTCTATCTGAGGACCCTGTAGAGAAACCAAGTGCATCTATACTCTTTCTGCACCGACAGGCTCTGGCAGATGCTGATCAAGCATATATTTTCCCCCTAAAATAAAATGAATTTGTTTAGGGGCGCCTGGGTGGCGCAGTCGGTTGAGCGTCCGACTTCAGCCAGGTCACGATCTCGCGGTCCGTGGGTTCGAGCCCCGCGTCAGGCTCTGGGCTGATGGCTCAGGGCCTGGAGCCTGTTTCCGATTCTGTGTCTCCCTCTCTCTCTGCCCCTCACCCGTTCATGCTCTGTCTCTCTCTGTCCCAAAAATAAATAAACGTTGAAAAAAAAATTAAAAAAAAATGAATTTGTTTACTTGTTTGCTTGTTTGTCTCTGAGATGGTATTTCCCCAGGCATTTTTGATTTACTTGTGAACACTTAACAAAAGAGCAAAGAGGAAGGTGACCTTGCAAAACGTAATGTAATTACTCTTTATCCGTAGATCTTGGCTTCACTCATTAGTCATCTGGTACACAACGTATTAATAATCAGGATGTTGCAGAAATTTTAGCAGCAATTTAACAACAACTATTTAGTGCAACGAACAAGCTAATTTTAGTCCTTAGAAAGTACTTAATGAATGCTTGTCAAATAGGGGTTCACAGTTCCTGCAATATGTCATTAAATGCAAGCATTATCTTTAATCTCTTCCAAAACTTCTAAGAGGAAAACATAATGTTTTGAAGCAACATAAACTTGTAAACTTTCAAAAGTTCAAGTAATCACCTACTTAAACTTTCAAGCATCAGTCCCACTAAAAATGAAAATTAGATTTTCATTATGACAGAAAGTGAAATCTAGCGCTATAACTTTCAAATAATATGTGACTGTTCCCACACTGCCTACCTAAGCATCTCACTCAACCTCATTTTGGTCCTAAATTGATATTTGAAAAAGTAAAGTAGATTTTTTTAATACATGTATCTGCTCAACATCCCTTCCTCCCTTATTTTAGATGTAGAACTCCATCTTTTTGCCCTCGAGTTACTATAGCTCCATATGCCTTGTGCCTTGTTCAGTGCTCTGCACCCCACCCATGTTCAAAGGTACCTGTCTCAACCCAGATTCATCAGATTCTTTCCTTTGAGCTGACTGCCATTTGCTTGAAGGTTTGTGATCCAAGGTGTCCAAAAAAAGCAGTGCTCTGAGTTTCTGACCAAAATTGCCAAAGCGTTTCTTGTATTTTGTCCTTCCTTGGATCCTATCCAGATTCTCCAATGATTATGCAAGCAACCAAGTACTCTTCTGGTAAGTTCCTTTTAGTATAAGTCAGTCAGAGGAGGTCCCTGTTGCTTCTAACCAAAGAAGCATCCCAGGTACATTTGGTGGGAAAAACTTAGTCTACCTCAGAGAATGGGGACTATAACTTCCTACCTAAACAAAACGTTTGGATCTTTTCTTTCAAGTTACCAAAAGGCATTAATTCCACCAGTCTTTTTGGGAAAATGTTGACAGTTTTAGTTTTTTGTACATACATCATCAATTTATCTATCAAGATAAGAGTATTCAAATCTAAAAATGCCAAAAGATGGCCTGACTACATTTCTAATATGTCACAACCTACAACCACTGGTTACATGGAGAACTTACAGAGAAATGTGGAGTCTCTATATACAATGATCTATAAAAGAAGACGAAGCACTTTCAGCATGCTATTACTAATGTTTAAGTGTCACTCAAACATATCATAGCTAGTGACAATAATAAAAAACAATAGAGATAATAATTGCTATGGATTTTTCCACCGGGTGTTTCCCATGTTCTAATAAGTTAAGTACTTTGTAGACATCATTTTGTTTAAAATTCTCGAACAGCTTAGAAGGAATAGACATATTTATTCTGATATTGTGTTCAAGATTCTAAAGCTCAAAGATATTAGTAAAGATCAGAGATGTGTATGGAACTCAGGCCTGTCTGATAACAAAGTTAGGGACCTTAAACAATTCATTCTTTTAGATTTTTAGGAATCTGTCTTTTGTCTGCTGTTCTGTTAAGGCTATTTTTTGTGCATTTATTTATTTTTGAGAAAAATAGAAAGTCCACGAGAGGGGAAGGACAGAGGATCTGAAGCGGGCTCTGGGCTGACAGCAGAGAGCCTGACTGGGGGATCAAACTCACAAACTGATGATGAAATCGTGATCTGAGCCAAAGTCAGACACTCAACTGACTGAACCACCCAGGCACCCCAAAGTAATCTGGATTTTGAATGGTTTCATTGGTAAATTATGAGTTATAACATTTTCCTTAATAAATATTTTTTACAGAATTCCTCTTTGCCTCTGATATTTTAGTTTCATGCAGATCTCAGCATTTATGGACTATCAGCTAATATGAATCTTTCATAAGTGTAATTAAGCTCCTGGATAGGTTAGAGTATCTAACTGACTTGTGCATTTTAATAAAACATACATATAGGAATATCTATTACGGAATCTTGAAGCAAGCATATGTTGTAAATTACTAACTGGAACAGACTTTAAAAATTAAAAGTGACAACATTGAAAATAATGATTTCCTTTGAATTGTTTGTCTATAATTATTTTTAATATGTTATGTAGGGGACTAATTAGGTATAAGATATGAAGACTGAGAAGGGACAAGATTGATTAACTGAACTTACAAAAGTTCCTGGGGATAAAGAATGAATTAGCTTTGGAAGAAAATGGACTACTAGACTTGCATTTTGAGTATGATGAAGAAGAAAGACAGATTATATTTAAGCTTTTTATCTCTGAAACCTTACATTCTCAGCATTGGCTTTTTAATACACATAATACATAAATTAAACTGAAAGGCATGCTCATAAATATATAAAATTAATAAAATCAGGGACTGTTGAATACATGAATTGTGTCTATTGTGCTGATAAAACCAAGAAATCCTTTATCTACTATGATTTCCCTGTCTTCTTCCATGAACAAGTCTTCTCTATGTATTTGACATGAACCACAGTGTCTGCATGGGTCAGCTAAGTGCCATCCATCGTAGTTTCTTCAGCTTTAAATTTTCTTGAATATCTGTGAAGTTTGATATTTTTACCATCCTTCTGTCCTTTGGATAACAGGCCATTACTACACAAATTTTACTCCTCTTTTCTTGGCCTCTTCAATTGGCTGTTCTTTTCTCTCATTCACTAAATGAAGGGCTTCCCTCAAATTTAGTCTTTTGCTGCTCTTCTCTCCTGCCTGTCCCTCACAGAGACAAGGTCATTGGCTCTGGGATGGTTTAATGGATCCTGACTGCCTCTCCCTGGTACAGGCTGGTTGGCTTCATCAGCCCCCTTGTGTTAAGGCTTATTTCCTTGACCAGGAAGCTCCACTGCAAAGTGGTCAATGAATTATTCCTTATCCTCATTTTTTAAGTTCTCTTTAAATATGGAGAACCAGACCATTATGAGTCCACTGATTTTAGCTCCTTTTATGGTGTGTTCAAGTATGTGTGGACTAAAGTTCTTTCTGAGGGTTACAGAAGCTAGACAGATGCTTTTTCTCTTTGATCCCTTTCTGCCTGATTTTCCCAGTTAAACCTCATTAACATTTATACCATGTGATGCCAGTGATCCTTGGCATAATAGCCCTTGGCCTAAGTAACCCATTCTATATGACATCTTCCAAAATCTATAAGCCAAGTCTTGAACATCCTTCAGAAGTTCAGTTTCTTATTTCCAACTACTTTCTAGATATAATTTATGTTGCCCAGGATCAAAAATATAAAATGATCCTTGATTTTTTTTTCTTTCTATTTTTGGTCAGTCATCAAGTCCTATCAACTTCTCTCCTTTTTTTTATTAAAAATTTTTTGTATGTTTTTATTTATTTTTGAGACAGAGAGAGACAGAGCATTAGCAGGGGAGGGGCAGAGAGAGAGGGAGACACAGAATCTGAAGCAGGCTCCAGGCTCTGAGCTGTCAGCACAGAGACCGACATGGGGCTGGAACTCACAGACTGTGAGATCATGACCTGAGCTGAAGTTGGATGCCCAACCAACTGAGCCACCCAGGCGCCCTCTATCAACTTCTCTCTTACATATGCCCTACATTTTCCCCAACTGGCTGACTGGTGAGCGTTAATTTTATGTGTCAAACTTGACTAAACTAAGAGAAGCCCAGATAGCTGGTAACACATTCTTTCTGAGTGCATCTGTGAGGATGTTTTGAGATTTGAACCAGCAGACCAGGTACAGGAGATCACCCTCCCCAATGCAGGTGGACATGATCCAATCTGCTGAGGCTGAACAGTAGAAAAAGATGGAGGAAGGATGAAGTTGCTCTATGCTTGAGCTGGGTCATCCTTCCTCTTCAGACATTGGTTCTCCTGGTCCTTAGATCTCCAGACTCACACTGCAGCTTACACCTTTATCATTAGCTCTGTTGGTTCTCGGGCCTTTGGGTTTGGACTGGAACCACACCACCAGCTCTCCTAGGCCTCCAGCCTGCACACAGCTGATCATGGGGCTTCTCAGTCTCCAAGATCATGTGAGCCAACCCCTTATAATAAATCTTCTTCTGTATATTTATACATGTACCTTTAATTTTTTTTTTTAACATTTATTCATTTTTGAGAGACAGAGAGAGAGACAGAACATGAGCTGGGGAGGGGCAGAGAGAAAGGGAGACACAGAATCCAAAGCAGGCTCCAGGCTCTGAGCTGTCAGCACAGAGCCCAACGAGGGGCTTGAACTCAGGAACCGCAAGATCACGGCCTGAGCCAAAGTCAGAGGCTTAAATGACTGAGCGCCGCACCCCGCCCCCCCCCCCCCCCCACCGCCCTGCCCCAGTACTCCTAGACTGGCATATTTTGAACACGGCTTTCTGATTTTTCCTATACTTTTCTGCTTCCCATTTCTCTTCTCATTAACTCTCTGCTACCACTATGCTGGTCACTGTCTTCTGGACTCACCTTGGAAATCCCTTCCCCCAGCTTTTCCTTCCAATTTCCTCTCTCAGTCCTCTGTCCTTCCTTTTCTCCACTTACCCTAACAGAATGGATTAGCAGACAAAACCAGGTATTGCTTTAGCTAAATCTTTGATTTCCCAGCTTAATCTATAAACAATTTAGTCTACCACAGTGATTTGTTCTGTTTAAACTCAAACCATGGATGTCTATGCCTCTCTCACATTAATTGGCCACATACTTTCTTGGTGCTACTACTTATTTTTATACTTGCACAACATGGTTTCTCCACGGGAAGGGAGACCCTTTGAAGACCATGATCTCCCTTTATAGGCACTTATAACCTTACAGCATTTAGAAAAAACGCTTATGTCTTTCAAGTACTCAACATAGTTGTTTAATGTACGGTTTTATCATGATCCCTCTAACATTAGATAATATTTCTGGGGCCATGTGACAGGAAACCTAATCATATTAGATGTGTTTCAGAAAACAAAAGGATCATAGCTGCTGTAAGTAAAACAAGAACTTAAAATGTATTAGTGTGTTTGAAAATATATGTGTGTGTGTGTGTGTGTGTGTATTTATATAATATATATCATTATATATATATATATATATAACTGTGAAAGTGTATATCATATTTAGGTATATAACTATACCCACAGACTCCCCCCCGCCACATATATAATTTCTTGACTTCCTTTGTTCTTACATATCTCTTGATGTGTCTATTAGCACAAATTAGGATATCATTCTTAAAAATAAGGTACACATCTTTCCTGTATAATGAAATAAGAATTATAGGCCAAGTTTTCATGTCTTTAATATAAATTACCTTGACTACGTAATTCTAATTATGGACACTAGTGTCAGTCAAAGAATAATATAATTACAAGAGGAACCACAAAAACTTACCAATCCATGTCATGTAATCGAAGGTAAGTGACACCTGATTTCAGGATAAAAATAGCATAGTATTCTACAGCCCATACTGTGCCTGAATTCACAGCTTTTATTTTGGAATGCACTAGATTCTGTTATTTTGCCATATATCTAGTATTTTATTATCACTTCATATGCTTAACAAGTCACAATCACTGAGAATAATAATAATATTATGGCTCTATTAGTTATTCCAGGTAAGAATCATGGCCAAAGTCAGTCATAACAAGATCTAAGAGTTAAGTACAATATTGTTGTTAATATAAATAATAGATGTCAACAAGGCAAAGTTGAGTAGAGCAACAGAAAACACAAGAGTGGTTTTTCCGATAGAAAATGTTAGCACATGGCATCAAATATAGTTAACCAGGCAAATTCTCCATTGCACAAAAAAGTATTCACTATTTTCCCCTGAAATTGATCTCCTCCAGACTGTCATCCATACTATTGTCTCCTTTAGGATCCGTCTCAAACTTTATCTAGGATCCATCTCAAACTGTATATTCTCGGAGTTGTCTCTGTGATGGAAACTGAGGCACCAGGACATCACATCCTCGCCTTTGAAAACTGACAGGCCGGATGTATTTGTTCCTCACTTGATAGGGGCCCTGGGTGATTAAGGAAAGGTAAGACACGAGAAGAGCTGTAAAATGAGCCTTGTAAAATGATTAGGTCCAGAAAACAATGACAGAAGTACATTTTGGACCAGGGAACGGTGGAACCGAAAACCACAAGGTGTAGCAATTCCTTGAGAGAAAGGGGGAAGAACTCAGTCAACATGGAAATTAAGAATGCAGTGACCTAGGAAATGCTAAGCAGTATGGAGAACCCCTTCAAGGAGAGACAGTGAAAACTTCCGAAAGTTCACCCTCCTTATGTTCCTTCTGCATGGCACTTTCCCCCACACTTTTTACTATTGAAACATAATGCTGAAATTTATTTTTGTCTAGTTAGTGGGCAACTGTTTTTCTTTCTAAAAATAACCTATCAGTAAGTTTGTCAGCTTGTTAAGACTGGTCAAAGTAGAACATGTCAGTAAGAGAAAAGAACGTTCACTTTCTATTTGTTGTAAGGGATAAAAATAAATACAATGATGTAATAGCTATCCAAATCTTTAGCAAAATAGGAAAAAGACTTGTGCTGCCTTACTCTACAGAGAATAGCGGACCTTGGTCGTGTAACAACAGCGGGTAGAGGGCCAATGGATGTACTCATCAAAAATATGAGGAATCAAGGTATTCAACATAAAAATTCTGATAATTTCCCCTGTACTTGTAATAGGCAAGATAAATTTTATGCTTATGTTATCCAGAGAGTGGTTTCTGTTTTCCATTTCTGGAAATGCTGCTATTTCTGTAATATCTACGATTTAACAGATCTCACTTCTGCTGTGCATAGTTTCATGAGCATTTGCCGGAGCTTAGTTTGCCTCTATTGAAACGGGAGTTTTTTTTGAAGCAAAAGGTATAGAGTTTCTATTGCATAGTTTGGGGATTTATTATTAATGGAATGATTGTTGCTCTCAGAAACAGAATTCAAGTTTGCAAAAATATTTGTGAATCACTAAATGGGCTCCATTCAAAACTCAATTTAAATTCTGCTTGAAAGGGCAAGGAAAAAATTAAATTATTAACTATGTTAATTAAATAGAAGTCCCCAAGAATAAAGAAATTGTATCACCTGTCTTTAGGCCCTGGGGCTTAATCTTAGGTATAAGTTAAGGAGAACAATTTTATTCATTCCTAGACCCTTTTAAGTATTTTAGTTTTATTTGACCATGGAAGGGATATAAAATGATTTCCTCATGAAACAGGGCTTTTTCTTCATAATACATGTGAAGAAACATGTATTATAATCTACACTCTGTTTAGAAGGGTTGATAACAATCTTTGTCATGGGTTCAACAAATAACTTTTGGGGTCAATGGAAGAATATTTTGTGAATGCACTTGGTTTCCGAAATGTATTAATAAAATTTCATAAGAATTTTTAAAATTGTTTTTCCAAGCAAAGATATTTTGCACTATTCAGTTGTTTTCTTGGACAGATAAAGTTTTGTTTCATTAGAATGTAACTGTTTTAACTGTGTGTTTATAGAAGATACCTAGAATGTTAGCGACAAAAATACAATAAAGGATATAACGGTATTAGTTTTCATAATGTAATCTCCAAGTTTGAAATTAGTAAAATATGAATATAGTTTCTAAACTCATGGTTATATATTTACTGAACAAGTATAAGACCTGGAACATATCTGGGATTTCAGGACTGAAAATAACGTGTGAGATGCTACGATGTTGTCACCCAACTTGCATGAGGAATGCTTTGTGAGTCTGTCAATCATGGGTAAAGAGTCATTAGCATTACTTGTCACAGACCTTCTGTTTAGAAGCAGAAAAGCCAAGGAAATGAAATGTATTACAAGCAGGTACCCTGAAGCAAAACTATAAAATGAAATCAATAGCATTTGAGTTGTTTTATCACCCATTTAAGGTTTATCTTAATTGTCCTGTCATTTATTCCTGATTGAAAGGCCAGCTATTGAGTCACAAGGCTACATTTATAAAAAGCTTTTTTTTTTTCTTCCACACTTAAAGATAATTGTAACTTTACCATAAAAGAAAAATTGCATTTCAGTTGTGGAATCCCACAAATCAAACTATCCAGCTAGGAGCTACTTATAAAGGTGCATATTAGAGTTCTTTCTCTACATGCAGGATAAACACATGGCGATGACTTAGTGGCAGGAATACTGACATAAGTGTCTGTGGAATGTGTTCTGGATGCAGGACCCTTGGGGTCTCTCTGGGAACAGTGACATTCCATCCTGAAAAGACAGGAGAGACCGAGCTGGTCTGCGGAGACGGAGAATGTAGGCACAAAAGGGGGCTCAGAATTTTGAAATAACATGAAAAACATGAATACCTTCATGATTGTCTTTCTTTCATGAAATGAAGATACTTATTTGAACAAAAATAATGCTCAATACGAGAGGCAAGCAGGAAAATATGGATACCTGAGAGAATGGGGCCAGCAGAAGAGAACTAAATGGGGATAATGGGTGGGCTGTACGGGTGGATACCATTAGCCTGACAGCCAAATCCCTTCATAATCCGGCCTTCTTTTTCCAGACTTGCTCATTTACTGGGTAAAACTTTACTGACTATATTTTTCTACTATGCCTTTAGGCTCCTGGAATGTTGCAATACTCAGACAAAAATCCCTATCCTCCAGTAGTTTAAATTCATTAAAAATGCTTAAGGGCATCTGGGTTGGTCAGGCGGTCAAGCATCTGACTTTGGCTCAGGTCTGATCTCACACTCCATGAGTTCGAGCCCCGCACTGGGCTCTGTGCTGACAGCTCAGAGCCTGGAGCCTCCTTCGGATTCTGTGTCTCCCTCTCTCTGTCTACCCCTCCCCTGCTTGTACTCTGTGTCTCTCAAAAATAAATAAACGTTCAAAAACAATTTAAAAAATGTTTAAACTATATTCTGTTCTCCAGCCATGCTGAAATGGTGCGCTTCACGTGGAGATAAAGAATACAACTATAAAAGTCTATTTTGTCTTTTCTGCTCTTCCTTTCATCCTACTGATTTTGGGGCAGCCTTTTTCCTGCAGCTGAACAAAAGCTCAGGCTACTCCTGATACTAAAAAAAAAAGCAAACATTTTTAGTTAATAGAAAGTACTACACAGGAGGGGTTGTGGGAGGCGGGATGGGCTAAATGGGTAAGGGGCACTAAGGAATCTACTCCTGAAATCATTGTTGCACTATATGCTAACTAATTTGGATGTAAATTAAAAAAAATTAAAAATAAAATTAAAAAAAAGAGAAAGTACTATAATCATGGTTAAGTTAAAAATAATCTAGTTCAGGGGCACCTGGGTGGCTCAGTCGGTTAAGCATCTGACTTCGCTCAGGTCATGATCTCATGGTTCATGAGTTCGAGCCCCACATCAGGCTCTGTGCTGGCAGCTTGGAGCCTAGAGCCTGCTTCAGATTCTGTGTCTCCCTCTCTCTCTGCCCCTTCCCTGCTCGGGCTCTGTCTCCATCTCTCAAAAATAAATAAACATTAAAAAAAGTAACCTAGTTCAATATATTAATCAATACTTCAAATTTAATTTAAAGGTAAAATTTTCTTCCTCCCCAGTTGAGATATGATCCTGGAGAGTCTCCTGCCTTTGGGGAAGAGGTTGTAAGAGACTTCTTTTTAAATTATTATTTTTTAAGCTTATGTATTTATTTAGTTAGAGAGAGAGAGAGAGAGAGAGAGAGAGAGAGAGAGAGAGAGAGAAGTGGAGGGACAAAGAGAGAGGGAGAGAATCCCAAGCAGGCTCCACACTGACAGTGCTAAACCCGATGCAGGTCTCAAACTCACAAACCATGAGATCCGCCCTGAGCTGAAATCAAAAGTCAGGTGCTTGTCCCACTGAGCCACCCAGGTGCCCCAAGAGACTTCTTTTTTCCTTACTAATCAGCCTCGTCACTGTTCCCTGGCTGCTGTGTCATAACACTCCGGCCCTGGCGGCTGAGGAGGAAAGGTTGGTGAGGGAGGCAGGAAGGTTCCCACTTCAACATTGCTGTTGTGAGATGGTCAGACCCCCTGGGGCCGGACCTGTGTTTCAAGCAGACGTGGTGGCAGGCCACTCTGAGCACGGGCGTGCCCTCTGCAAGCACCCGGGGTTGGGACGTGCATTTCAGTTGGCTCTGTCTCATCCCTTTAGATGGAGGCGGCAGTCCATTTCCACATTCTGCTTTTTGCTTTTTGCCGTCGTCCAGGTGATTGTTCTGCACTTCGACAAAAGCTAGCATTCATCGGTGTCCCAGATCTGGACCACATTCACCGGTTCTCTGCCTGCGTCATCCCACAAGCACAGGCTTGTCCTCATGTGGCCACACCTCTACCCGCCAGCTGTCCTCATAGCTGTGGGCACTCCAGTCCCTCGCTGACAGCTCTGGGACATGGACTCATGTGTTCTTCCTCGTCACTAACGTTATACACTTGAGATCGAAGACTTCCTACTCTCACATCCCCTTTTCTGGGGATGGATGTATTGGGAACGGCAGGCAAACACAATTTTACAACCTTTTTCCCCCAAAGGAATAGTTCAGATAAAGTCCTTTCTAACTCCCCGTTCACTTGATCATTTTTATTCTCCTTGGGAGTAAGGGTTTATAGAGTGGTAAACTACTGATCTGTTTGTTTTTATCTTAAATATCTTTGACATTCTGTATCTATTTCCTGCACGTCTCTTGGTCATTTTAGGTCAATTGTATCTTGGTACTTAAAAAAATAATAATGCTTTATTTATTTTTCAGAGGAGAGGGGGGCAGACAGAAGGAGACACAGAATGCAAAGCAGGATCCAGGCTCTGAGCTGTCAGCGCGGATCCTGATGCAGGGCTTGAACTCACAGACCAAGAGATCATGACCTGAGCTGAAGTCAGATGCTCAACTGACTGAGCCACCCAGGCGCCCCTATCTTGGTACTGTTTTCTAAACTTCCAATTTAAGAGTTATCTTCTTTTCATTTCTTTATTTCTTTTTCCTTAAGTTTATTTATTTTGAGAGACAGAGAGGAAGCAAGATCACAAGCAGTAGAGAGGCATCGAGAGAGGGAGCCCAAGCAGGCTCCACGCTGTGGGCACAGAGCCCAAGGCGGGGCTTGATCTCCTGGACTGTGAGCTCATGAGACGATCAGAAACCAAGAGTCCTACGCTCAACCAGCTGAGCCACCCAGGCGCTCCATCATCATTTCTAATACATGCTCACTAGTAGTGTTTGGAGGTATCCTTTCAAATCTCTTCTGCTCACTCTTTAGGATACAGCTCACAGATCAATCCCTCTGAAAAGACTTCTCGATTATCTCACACATTAGCTGTTCATTCTTTTGTGCTACATTGTGCTGGGATCCCCAGCAGCCACTGGACCCCTAATAGTGTAGTCATTGCATGGTGCATGGTGCATGGTCTGTCTGGCAATGGGAAAAAGGATTTTGGAAATAGCAACTTCATTTCAATATCTCTGTGCCCTAAAACCCTATTATAATGCCTGGCATATTATAAATACTAATAATCACCATCAAGGCAGTGGGATGGCCTAGCCCTCAAAGACAAACAATTCTCTCTACGTCCTGGACTAGTCAGTGATACGTTAATCCCACAGTTTGTTAAATAGGAAGTTGTGGGAAAAAGAGAGGAACCTATCATATTTGTGGCTTATTGGGATACAATTTGTTTCACCTACTTTTACTTTAGAAGTAAGCTAATGAACTAGACCCTTTCTCTTCATGTTTATTTTTCCATTCTTGGGAAATTTGCTCTTTAAAAATGCTTTCTGTTAATTTGGATTCTTCTATACATCATTCATTTGATCATATATTTATTACAACTTCCCAGTATAATTAGTGGGGTTTAATGATAAAAGCAGTTAAGAAAAGGAAAATATATCTAGAAGCCCTATATGGGACATCTAAAGCATGTGAGTTAAAACTGAATCCTAAACTGGGTATCAGCTAGCACAGTATGAAAGCTGCAGAGGGTCCCAGAGCTCTCATTCTCCAAAACCCATCGACTGTGAAACAAGTCCACTGATTCAACAATCATTTCAAATATCCTTGGATTAAAATGTGCATTTAGGGATCTGAAGAAGATGATTAAGGTGAAATGTAATATTTGAATCCTCCTGAATCATGCCTCATTAAAAAGAGATCAGGATTTGGATGGTCAAGTCCTGGGGACAGAATTCCCTGGGCGGGAGGGGGCGGGGGGGGGGAGGGTCTTTGGCCCCCCATGTGTCATGCTGATTGTGCCAACACTGTGATGCCCCGGGCTTTTTCCCCCACCGGGGCACAGAACTCTTTATGCGGCTGGCAATTCTGAGAAGTGAGATGCTGTCTTGCAGACATGCGTTGCATGGTCCAGCAATTTCCCTGGTCCCCCTTTCTAGGAAGACCGCTGTTGTTTGCTATAAAAGTAGCTGCATCTCTGAGCTCCTGTTGCTTCCCTGCCATTCCCTCCACCCAGTGCCCTCTTCCCCGGCCTTGCACCTGCCTGTGGGGTCTGGAGCTCTGGGACCCGCACTGTATGCCAACCTCTATGCTGATCCTCCAGTTGGTACTTTCATGCTGAGCACCGAGGTCCTAACGCTGTGACCCAGGAGTCTCTGTATCAACAGCCATGGAACTAAATTATTAACGTGGAGAGTTGTTTTTGTGGGAGTCCTCCTACACCAAGTCTCCTCACCTTCACGTTTATGTAATTAGACTAATATCCTAGCAATCACACCAAAAACAGATAATATCCCCAGCTAAATATGGCAACAAGCTAAGCTCCAAACCACAGAAGATGAGCAGAGAAAACGGCTCTCCGCATTATCAAGTTCTATGCCTTATCGGCAAGTGTGAAAACGGCACCTGTTTTTAAGGAGGTGGAGGGAAGGCCAAGCATTTCTGCCGTCGTGGGAGCCAGTGAAATGGAAAGGTGACTACAGCAACACAAAAGCAAAGGAGCAACCTCCACGCTGACGAGAAAGGAGAAACACTGAGAGCAAAATAGAAACTGGGCAGGGCGGCGACAATGAGGGGAAAAAAAGAGAGAGCAAGTTTCTTCAGTGAATGTGGGAGTGCAGATAAAAGCAAGCAGATGTCTAAGGGGGCCTGGGCGGCTCAGCCGGTTACACCTCCAACTTCTTGGGCTCAGCTCACGATCTCATGGTAGAGAGTTTGAGCCCCGAATTGGGCTCCGTGCTGACAGCTTGGTGCCCACTTTGGATCCTCTGCCACTCCCTGGCTTACACTCTCTCTCTCAAAAATAATCAACATTAAAAAAACAAACAAACAGAAAAGGCAAGCAGATTTCTAAAAGTAGCAGGATAATGTTTTCTTCATCACTTTGTGAAAATATCTGAAATAATATTCTAGAGCTAGTAAAGCTATCTTAGCCCATTTACCTCTTTTAAAAGTATGGAGAATCTAATTTCACTTAAACATGAAAACTTGAAAAAGGCTATGTTTAAAGCCCACAAGGAAAAAAAGAACAGTGAGCAAAATAATAGCTTTTAAAACATCAAGGCGTTTGAAAAAATATTCAAGCTGTACTGTAGTATGTTGAAACAAACTAAAATCTGTTTGGAAATTTGTTAGGAAAAAAGAGAAACCGTGAAAGAAAAATGTGTATCAGAATCTAGAAAAACTCAAATTAAAATCTTAAAAATATTTAAATGTAATTAATAGAGATATTAATGAGATATGAGATAAAGGGATATAAAAGATAGGAGAATATTCATCATTTATATAGTAGGGGTCTCCTATGATGAAAACCGAGTTAGTGAATCAAAAATATTTTAAAAATTAGAATTGAAATGTTTTCTGAAATAAGAGTTGAATGCATATGCTATGTATATATGTAGAAAATGACTCAGAATAGCCAATTGCAAGACACATTCCAATAAAACTACTGAACTTTAAAGAAAAAGAGTAAATTCCTTGGAAATTCTGAAATAAGACAAACACTCACTTGGGAAGAAAAAAAGTTTGTCATTATTCTTTTTGACAGTAATACTCCATGGAAGAAAATCCAGAGTGAAATATTTAAGACCAATGAAGAGAATATGATTTGAGGCTTTTATATCTAATCAAATTACATTCAATTTCCAGGTCCATAGATAAACTGTCATTAATGCACAAAGATATAGGAAATGCCGTTCTTATAATCCTACTCTGAGGAGTCTATTACAGGCTAAACTGTAGACAGTTCAATGACTGATTATCTTATTAACAGGGATAAAACAGTATTTCTTCAGATTAGAGATGTGAGAAAAGGAAGTGGATGAAACAGAAGCATCGCTCACAGGAGGAGATAAACAGACAGAAGAGGGGGAGGCCAACTGGATTATGTACAGTAAAAGTAAGAGTCACAACAAAGGTCAAGTCCAGCCACAGCCTGGTTGGACAGGTAGAATTTTGTTGGAGTACAGCCGCCATTTTGTTTACATACTGTCTCTCCCTTCTTTAAAGCTGCAACAGAACTGAGTAGTTCAACAGAGACCATATGGCCCATAAAACCCAAAACATTTATTATTGCAGCAGTCACATTTGGAGTAGGAGAGTGAATCAGTGCATTATTTTGAAAACCAAGAAATAAAAGGGAAGAATCAAACATTTTTTTTTCCCTGTCTTTCCTACAGGAGGAGGATGTTGGGGTGATTAAATATTTGATATGGAGAAGTTTCTCTTTATGGAAATATCTGGCTAATAAATGCAGAAGAAATGGAAGGAAGGAATGGATAGGAAATGACTATCAGGGTTGTAACCATCAGCAGAGTCACAGGGACTGCTGTGCCTCTTTAAGGAAGCAGTGAATATCGCCTACAATTTATTTGTTAAAAACCAAAAAAAAAAAAAAAACAAAAAAACCCAACAAGTAAAAAACCCAGAAAACAGTTAATCAAACAGGGCCTCTAGCTCTCACTACTATTTTACAGGAAATAAAGGAGACAGAACAAGATCTGAAGTGGCCCCTTGAAGGTTCAATAGTTGAAACCCACTCTTCAGAAATCTGGTTTCTTTTCCTTTGAATGTTTATTTATTTTGATAGACAGCATGAGCCAAGGAGGGCAGAGAGATTGGGAGAGAGACAGAATTCCAAGCAGGATCCCTGCTGTCAGAGCAGAGCCTGACATGGAGCTCTAACTCACGAGCCAGGAGATCATGACCTGAGCTGAAGTCTGACACTCAACTCACTGAGCTGCCCAGGCGCCCCCGAAATCTTGAACAAATAAACATCAGAGGGAGTCAAATCAGGTGGTGGTGGTGAAGCCTATAGTTTAACAGAGACACTTAAAACCCTTTTCAACCAATCATAATAGATGGATCTAATTTTTTAATATGAATATTGACTGGATATTCAATGATATGGAGGGAGTGTTATTAATTTTGGGGGAGAAATAATGTATTATGATTGAGTTTGGGGTCCTTATTTTTAAGAGACACACACTGAGATATTTTGCAGATGAAATATTGTGTGTCTGACCTGCTTCAATATAATAAGGGAGGGAGTGGGTGAGAGCATTTCTGGGGACTTGGTAATGAACTTGGGTAGTCGCCACTTGGAGAGTCATTATAATCCTCTCTGGAATTTTATGTATGTTGGAAATGTCTGCAGTAAAAGATTAGCATGTTTCCAATATTCCTAGGGTCAAAATTATGAAATGAGTTCTGAAATGGTCCTACTTTAAATATGAAATTGCATTTAAATATTAAGTTCAGTTACAGCACAGTTATAAAACTTACTTTGCAAACGATTTCATTAATAAATTCTTGGTAAAGGAATTATGATAAAATACTTCTTTAATGAATCAAATCTCCCTTCTTTATTACTTTATTCATATGACATATGGCTGAAGACCACGGGACAGCTACTTCTAAAGCAGGGATAAACCTTTAGACCATTAATTAATTAACCTAATTTACATAATGTTCTTATTTTTGCATAGCTAATGAACTAGAGGTTGATTATAGGCCATTAAGAGTCATTAATAAGTGAAACAGTGATTTAAATATATGAGTTTGTATTACAGACTCACGAGGCAGAGGTCAGTCACGAAATGTTAATAACAATATTAAAAGCATCAGGCATTAAACAAACTAACATTTAGCTTTTAGACTTCATTCACTTCTGAGAGGCTAATTCAGGAACCTGATAACTGTTCTCAGTTCTACAGGCAAACTTGGGCACGTATAAGAACACTAATGGGTACATTAGCTAAATTTTTATTAGCCTTAGGTTTACATTAAAGTAACGAGAACTAGTTGTAACACACTCACATAAAAGTTATCGCTTTGTCTTTATTCCGAGAATTTGGAGCTGTTTCTTGAAAACTGCCAAGTTCGACGACCTATATATTTAGGTTTTTCTTTCTAAATCTGTTTCTTTTTTTTTCAAATAAAGATGGCAAATACAGTTTTCAAATAGCTTTCATATTTTTCTTAGTTGCAAGAAGGTTGTTTACATTATATAATTTAGAACCACTCTAACTTTTTGACTCCTGGTTTAGACAATTCAGTTGGCAATTTGAAGCTTCCTCTATATTTTATAAAAATATAATTGCCTGCAGCTTAAAGATTTTAAAAGCTGAAGAAACTGGTCTGCTATTTAAAATTTTTTTAGTGTTTATTTTTGAAAGAGAGAGAGACAGACTGTAAGCAGGGGAGGGTCAGAAAGAGAGAGGGAGACACAGAATCCGAAGCAGGCTCCAGGCTCCGGGTTCAGCACAGAGCCCCATGAGGGGCTCAAACTCACAAATAGTGAGATCATGACCTGAGCTGGTCGGATGCTTAACCGACTGAGCCACCCAAGTGCCCCTGGCCTGCTATTTTTAAACAATTTGATTATGCAAGTGATGAATAATCACTGAACACAACTTAATTCCTTTAATTCCAACGGTACACCCTGTATAATCTGATTTTTTTTTCAAATGACTTGGTTGTACCTTTATGAGCAAGGTGCAGCTCTCTACCTAGATCAGGAATCATTACTGTCATGACCATCCACTACTGACCTGGAAGAGGAGATTCGAGGGCACATCGCCTGGTCTCCTTTCTCACACTGCCTGGAGCTCTCTCCCTCTGGCACCTGCATCCTGCTGGGGCCTCTCACTCACTCTTCCTTTTCCCTGCTCCCCCTTCTACAGAGGCTGATTTTTTTCCTTTTTTTTTTTTTTAATATGAAATTCATTGTCAAACTGGTTTCCATACAACACCCAGTGCTCATCCCAACAGGTACACTCCTCAATGCCCATCACCCACCCTCCCCTCCCTTCCACCCCCCCATCAATCCTCAGTTTATTCTCAGTTTTTAAGAGTCTCTTATGGTTTGTCTCCCTCCCTCTCTAACTTTTTTTTCCCTTCCCCTCCCCCATGGTCTTCTGTTAAGTTTCTCAGGATCCACATAAGAGTGAAAACATATGGTATCTGTCTTTCTCTGACTGACTTATTTCATTTAGCATCACACTCTCCAGTTCCATCCACATTGCTACAAAAGGCCATATTTCATTCTTTCCCATTGCCAAGTAGTATTCCATTGTGTATATAAACCAGAATTTCTTTATCCATTCATCAGTTGATGGACATTTAGGCTCTTTCTGTAATTTACCCAAGGGATACCAGAGTACTGATGCATAGGGGCACTCATACCCCAGTGTTTATAGCAGCACTTTCAACAATAGCCAAATTATGGAAAGAGCCTACGGACGCTGATTTAAGGAGCACCAGCACGGGAAGGACCTGGAGCCAAAGGTCACTGTTTCAGAGTCCCATTTCACGCTCTCTCTGGGCCTCTGTTCTACCAATGGTTAGATTAGATTTTTCTCTGGTCTTCTATACTGTTAAAAAGTTGGTGTGATTATAAAAAGATGAACTCCCTGAAGAACAAAGGAGTATTAACTGTGTGGATGGAAAAGACCAGCCTTTCTCTCGTTATTAGTAATATCTCCCAGAATCTCTGCTGGGTCCCTTCACAAATTGGCTTTACTTGCTCTCCTGTGCATCCCACAGACAGGTGTGGGAGAAAGATTTTGGAGTGAAAAGATGTGAGCTTCAATCTCCAGGTTTTCATTTCCTATAGTGTCATTTTTTAAAAAGTCACTTAACCTTTTCTTATCTTGTCTTTGTAAAATAGGAATAATAATTTTCATCTCCTAGAAACGGATGTGAGTTAAATATCACGCCATGCATAATTTACAATATATGTTAGTCGCTGTTTGAAGATGCATTTTCCACATTTTCCTCTGCACTTAAGAAAATCCGTAAGTACAAGAAGCCACACAACTAAGAGAATGTCGAACAATCCCCTCCCGTTAACAGTACATTCCAGAGAGTTCGCCAGTCTTACAGTGAGACTGAGAATAAAGGTTATTCTAACAATAGCGTATACAAAATTTGGAGACGGCATGTTATTGCCTTGATATTTCAGGAGTATGAAATCGCTCCTTTGCTGTCCTGCCTCAGCGGCTGAAGTGGACGTGGAGTCAGCCCCAAGCGCTGATGGTCTCCCAAGCTCTCCCCTGATAACTTTCAGACATGTGTATTTCATTAGGAAACGAGCAGAAGCACCCCAAAATTCTTAAAAGTGCTGAAGTAACATGACTCACTTTTCGAAGGAACTCGGAGATTGGCGAGGACCACTTCCAGGGAATCAGCCTGGACGCGAAGCACATAGCTCGTTCTTGTCTCGTAATCCAGAGGGGCATTGACATAGATAACACCCGTGATGTTGTGGATTCCAAACAGACCTGCAGTTAAAACACAGCTTCTTGATCATTTCCCTCACACTACAAGAGGAAAATTAAAAAGTCGCTTTAAAAGCCCTGTGATTTTAAAAGCACTTCTTTTTTTTTTAAAGTGTATTTTTGAGAAAGGGAGTGGGGGAGGGGCAGAGAGAGAGAGAGAGAGAGAGAGAAACTCTCAGGCAGGACCCATGCTGTCAGCACGGAGCCTAGTGCAGGGCTCGATCTCATGAACTGTGACATCATGACCTGAACTGAAATCAAGTGCCGGATGCTTAACCAACTGAGCCACCCAGGCGCCCCTCAATCACTTCTTGTAACAAGAGTAATGCGTGAGGGGTGCCTGGGTGGATCTGTCGGTTAAGCCTCTGCCTTGGGCTCAGGTCATGATCTCACTGTACATGGGTTCGAGCCCTGCATCGGGTGCTGTGCTGACAGCTCAGAGCCTGGAACTTGCTTCTGATTCTGTGTCTCCCTCTCTTTCTGAGCCTCCCCCACTCACAGTCTGTCTTTCAAAAATAAATAAATGTAATACGTAATACGTGAAAGTGACAGGAGGCTTTCACAAACTTCAGATTATCATCAGTGCATCCTTATGTGAATACCCTGATTTTCCAGTTACTTTGAGATTCTCCTGGAAATCAATGTCTCATCAGTCAATTACATTTGGGAAGCACTGCACACTCAATCAGTCACAGTAGATTTGGATGGTCCTCCACATCCTAGGGGGCATTAGATGTTGGTGATATTTAGGGAGGGGGCATAACAGCACAGTGGGAACAAAGAAGAAAGGCAGCAAGAAAAGTAAGATGTGAGCATTGGCTGCAGGGAGAGGAATTTCTAGTTAATGGTTGGTCATTGAAACACTTAGAATTTCCTTGAAAATTGCTTAACGGCATTTATTTATACTCATTCATATAAATGTTCAATATTGAATCTTTATGTACTTACTACATGTATATTGACTCTTTCCTGACCGCTTACGACATGCCTGGGTGTCCAGTTTATCAAAAGAGAAAAACAGGACAACAGGGAGACAACAGGAAGCACAAGCGGGGGGGGGGGGGGGGGGAGGGGGGAGGGGCAGAAAGAGAGAGAGAGAGAGAGAGAGAGAGAGAGGCACAGAATCCAAAGCAGGCTCCAGGCTCTGAGCCCAAAGCGGGGCTTGAACGCACGAACTGCGAGATCATGACCTGAGCTGAAGTCAGATGCTTAACCGACTGAGCCCCCCCAGGCGCCCCAAATGTACCAATTACTTTTAAGTTGGAGAGAATTTTATTAGAAAAATGGGGTAAGTAGTAATTCAATCCGAAATGAATCTCAGAGCCCAGTTTGTTAGTTTATGGCGAAAACAGAGACTGAGGATCCACTCACCCTCTTCATTTCCTGAGACAATGGAGTACACGATACTCTGATTGACGGCCGCTGCAGAAATGACACCAACTGTTGTGCCTCTGGCAGCAAGTTCGCTCACCGGAGGGGGTCTGCAGGTTTTAGAAGATGATTCATTTTTTACATTCCATTTGTCAAGACAGAGTTTGGAATTCAATAATACAATGTGTTAGTTTAAGTGTGTCTGTGGGTTTATTTGAATAATACATTTTCTGAAGTTTTCACGGTAGTCCCACATTGAGACGCCAGCCCTAAGAAACTGGGTTCAAAATGATCTCGGTTACGAATGCCATGTCACCTGCGTTATTTTTAATTTGGGATATAATTTAATTTCAGATACTATTTTACTATCTGCCAAACATCCTACAAAATTCTACTTGTTTCCCTACGGTACCTTCTGAACTGAAAGCCAGTGGTTTCGATCTGCTCCCTCAACTTGCTAAAGTGTAATGTTGCGCTTGTGTTGTTGACGTTAGCAAACTTAAGCAAATAGCTTCCAGATGACTCTTTCTAGTCCCTATTCTTGCTCGACCAGGAAGCTCTAACGGTTCTAAGAGTATGTGAACAGATGGTGTCACAAAACTCACCTTTCTCTTGAACTCACTTATTTCCCTCAACTGCAGCCATGTGATGCCCTCAGTATTGGGATTATTCACTTAATTTCCAATCTATATTCCCAACAGCACATCTCATTCTCAAATTCTCCATTTTATTTTACGATATCGGTCACTCTAACTAGGCTATCCTAGCTTTAATCGTAAGTTAATGAAAATAATCTCGCTTTTATAAAACACAGGTATTTATACTACCCAGATCCAACAGATTTAAAAAAAAAATTGGCAGCTGAGAGGTTTGGACAGCATCTCTGAATCTTTCTGTGGTCTAGCCAATCTACCTCGTACACGCAACTTCTGTAACCTTCCTCGTCTTTCCTCCAGCTGACAAGACGAACCCTGCTGTCATTTGTTCCACATGACTTTTTCTTAGGATACTTACTCTTCTAATATCACTGCTTATTTTTCTCTCCATGCTCTCAATTCTTCTCATCTGGATTACACTGTGTGGTTACCCGGTGCGGTCACTGAGCCCTTTGATAACAAATCCTGAACTATAATAACATTCCGGAAAATTAATTCTATCCCACCCTTTATAAACATGTCCAGATTGCTGAGCTCTTTGCCCCTTTAGTCCGTATGCTCTGTTAAGCGACCTAAATGTAAATAAAGTGATCTCCTTTACAGACGCTTTAACCCTTAATGGGGGTCCATATATATTCACTATACGTTCAGGACCTACTTTTTTTTTTTTTTTTTTTGGCTAAAGAATAAACACTAACCTATATAACTTTTAATGAAAATGATAAAGTATGTATGTACACATGTATTTTGTTCTCGCCTTCCTTTGTTACAGTATCCAAATGTCACTTTGGACAACGACACCTCCTCCATACCCCGTATAAGTGGTTAGGGTAAGGTCTCCCCAGGCCCCAGGGTGTATGGATAGACTCATTATCCACCTCTGGCCACTGAGGGTACTTTTTCTCCTTTGCTCAGTGTTCATGTCTCCTGTAAAACCAATGGCAGTCTTGCCCAGAAATTTTATTTTATGTGCTAGAAAAAAATGTTTGCAAGAATTTTCATGTTTTTTGATGTTACCCTGTGAGAAGGTTCTTGTTGATCATGATACCAACACAAATGAAATAACCACAGGCTGGAAATAGATCCCTTGGACTAGTATTCTAAATGCTGCTATACTTAACACGAGGTGAGTTCATCATTTCAGCCACTGAAACACATTGTCTTTTATCTAGGATTTCTATCATCTCCAACCAAAAATGTTCCCACTAATTAAAAAAGAAGATGTTTAGGTTAGAAAAGGAGACATTTGCCGAGGCAGATACTTGTAAAATAAGATATCTGAGATAACAATTACATTCTATGAGCAATTTATGTACATGTGGGCACAGTGTCAGTTTAGTGAGATAAAGATGCCTCTGGTAATTTGAATGGAGACGGTAATAGTCTACCACAAAAAGGAGACATTTACCAAAGCGACACAAAGGCTGGTTTTGATGGGGCTTTTGTACGACACTTTCGTAGGATATTTCAGATGATAAAGGAGACTTTAAAATGATTTGCTGTTTGTCCCATTGCTTAGTGATTGAGCATGGTGGCTGTGAAGTCAAACACCTGGAAAGGACTAAAATCAGAGAGTCATGGAAACACGATCGTCTCCAAAATGGACCTCAACGATCGCTCCCCCTGGTATTCCTTCCTTTGTCTCACCCGACAGCCAGGCTGTGGCTGGATGTGAATCAACAGAACAAGGCAAAGAAAATGACTTGTGACCCCAGTGATTCCATTACATAAGACTGTAGATGGTAGGCTTGACTCCCTCCCTCGCTGGATTGGATGAAGGGGACAGGGAACTCAGAGTGATGTTGCCACCACTCAGCAAGGAACTGAGGCCCTCGGCCCAACATCCCTCTCAGCTGAGTTCTACCACCAACCACATGAGTCAGAAGCAGTCCGTTCTCTAGTCAAGCCTCACAGGAGACAGTACGCCTGGCCACCACCTCGATTCAAGCCTGGGTGCGACTATGAAAACAGAACACAGGCAACCTAATTTTGACCTTCAAAAACCTCAAGACGATATATGTGCTGTTTTCACTCATCACGTTTCTAAAGATAAGGCCACGTGCAAGAATAATGGACACACGTGGCTTGAATGTTAGGAGCAATGAGTTGTCAATGTATGAAGATCTTAATGTTGACATAAGAAAATGTTGACATAAGAAAACACACGTCGGCCATATTCTGGGGTGACCTTCATAAACTGAATTTCCTCTCGTGGATGTAACATTGCTTAAATTGTTTGCTTGTCTATCTTGTTACTACTCATGAGCTGAGAGCTAAGTTTTATACTTCCTACAATTAATTTCTTGTCTGATTCTTATAAAGTACAGAAATATAAAGTCTGCAGCTAATGTACCTTCAGCTTTAACGTTAGAAAAATGCCACCTTCATTTCAAACTTTAAAAACAACATTTCGGGGTGCCTGGGTGGCTCAGTCGGTCGAGCATCCGACTTCAGCTCAGGTCATGATCTTGCGGTCTGTGATTTCAAGCCCCGTGTTGGGCTCTGTGCTGACAGCTCAGAGCCTGGAGGCTGCGTCGCATTCTGTGTCTCCCTCTCTCTCTGCCCCTCCCCCGCCATGCTCTGTCCTTCTCTCTGTCAAAAATAAATAAACGTTAAAAAAAAATTCAGGGGTGCCTGGGTAGCTCAGGTCCTGGGGACCCTTCCTAGACATCTTCAGTCAAGCTGGGTCTCTGTCCCCCCAGGAGATACAGATAAGAGCACTGTAATGACAGTGGTTCTATCTTTAACAGATATGGGCCGTGAACACTGGAGACACTGATGGTTCCATCCCTTTAAAACACCTCCAGGAAGGACCTCCAGAGACTCTTCCACAGCGGTGGATCCCAGCGGGGTTGGATGCCCATGGGTCCCGCCACACCCCCCATGGAGCCTGGCTGCGATTTATCCCCTGAGGCCAACACTTGGGGCTTTCTTGGGCATTTTAAATAAAACCTCCAGATTCTGAATACAACTCCAACATCACCTAAACTAGCTCTTAAACAAAGCCTAAATCATATTTCAATTTAAGAAGCTCAGGTGTGAGAGATATCAAATTTACATGTGATTCGGTCATTAATCTCACTATTCGCATTCTCCTTGCCTCCCCTAAATTTTACATATAAAACGGCTGTATACTTTTTGACACCACATTTTTTTTTGTTTTTTTTTACAGCAGTTTTCTTTTTTTATAATTCAATTTTTTTTTCTAAGTTTATTTATTTATTTTGTGACAGAGACAGAGAGGGAGAGTGAGAGAGACAGAGAATCCCAAGCAGGCTCCACACTGTCAGCACAGAGCCCAACACGGGACTCAGATCCACAAACCATGAGATCATGACCTGATCAAGAACTGCATGCTTAACGGACTGAGCCACCAGGCGCCCCCAGAGTGGTTTTAGATTTCCTGCAAAATTAAACAGAAAGTATAGAGATTCTATATGCACTCCCACCCCTAGTTGTCCATATTATTAACACCCTGCATTAGTGTGGCTCATTTGTTAAAACTGATGAGCCTGTACGGATACATAATTATCAACTAAAGTCTTTTGTTGACATGAGGTTGTTCTTGCCTTGTATACTTCTATGGGTTTAGACTGATTTATAATGTCACATAGCCATCACTACAATAGCATACACAATAGTTTTGGTGACATCAATTTCTCCTTTTCTTCAGTTATTCATCCCTCCTTCTGCCTGAACCTCTGGAAACCACTGATCTTTATACTGTCTGTGTACTTTAATGTTTATTTTTGAGAGAGAGACAGAGCACGAGATGGGGAGGGGAAGAGACAGAGAGAGACACACACACAGAATCCGAAGTAGGCTCCCAACTCAGGGCTTGAACTCATGAACCATGAGATCATGACCTGAGCCGAAGTCAGATGCTCAACCTACTGAGCCATCCAGGTGCCCCAGTGCCATTCTATTTTTACTGCTTACATAATGTTTTGTACTAAAAATTTTTTTTTAATCTTTATTTTTGAGAGAGACAGAGTGAAAGCAAGGGAGGGCAGAGGAGAGGGAGACACAGAATCCAAAGCAGGGTCCAGGCACTGAGTTGTCAGCACAGAGCCCGATGCGGGGCTTGAAGCCACAAACTGTGAGATCATGACCTGAGCCAACCGACGGTTAACCGACGGAGCCACCCAGGCGCCCCGACTGTCTGTATACTTTTGCCTTTCCCAGACTGTCATATAGCCAGACTCATACAATACATAATCTTTTTTGTACCAGCTTCTTTCCTTCACAATATGTACATGAGCTTCCCCTGTGTCGTTTGGGGGCTTTATATTTTTATTGCTCAGTCACATTAGACTGTAAGAATGTACAACGAACAGCTGCTTTTGAGTAAGAAGAAAATTGATCAAAATAACTCCAAACTTATCGTTTAGAAATAAATCTTTGCAGATGAAGTGGAATCCAGAGAAGTTAACTGATACATAATTTATATGCAAAATACTTATAATTTTCTTATGGATGCATAAATTAATACATAGATATCTGTTTAATGTTTCAAATTGGTTATTTGAAAATATAGATGACAATAAATCTCTCTCAATTAAATACATTGTAACAAATCTGAATCATCTGAATAATGGCTACATAATTACAGATTTTGCAGTTTTCAATGGCAGACCCAGTTTTAACAGTATAAATATAGATGAAACAATCATTCTATAATTTAAAATGTACTTTTATTGTCGGGTTCAAGAAGTAACAGTAAAAGTAAATGTTATATGTGTTACATAAAGCTCCTAATTATTTTAAATGCAGCGCAGTTTAGGATATAAAAGTGTGTGTAAATAGACGCTATAAAATTTCACTGGGATTCAATCTTGCTCTATTGCTTTCTTTCTACTGAGAGACAAATCTAATTTATTTTGACATGTCTGAATTCAATATATTTGCAAATCAGTGTCAATTAAGGAACTGTTTTTATGTCTACTATAAGGGAATTTAATGAAAATAGGAAGGAAAAAAAATCCACTGGAACTCCTATTATTTGTAACCTTGGAGTAACTGCGTCAGGGTGATCTGATTTTAAATATTTAACCAAGACAAGTGGTTTAAAATTTTTTTTTTCAATGTTTATTTACTTTTTTGGGACAGAGAGAGACAGAGCATGAACGGGGGAGGGGCAGAGAGAGAAGAGACACAGAATCGGAAACAGGCTCCAGGCTCCGAGCCATCAGCCCAGAGCCCGACGCAGGGCTCGAACTCACGGACCGCAAGATCATGACCTGGCTGAAGTCGGACGCTTAACCGACTGCGCCACCCAGGCGCCCCTAAAAAAATTTTATTTTTTTTAACTTTTTTTTTTCAACGTTTATTTATTTTTGGGACAGAGAGAGACAGAGCATGAGCAGGGGAGGGGCAGAGAGAGAGGAAGACACAGAATCAGAAACAGGCTCCAGGCTCCGAGCCATCAGCCCAGAGCCCGACGCGGGGCTCGAACTCCCGGACCGTGAGATCGTGACCTGGCTGAAGTCGGACGCTTAACCGACTGCGCCACCCAGGCGCCCCTATTTTATTTATTTTTTTAACGTTTATTTATTTATTTATTTATTTATTTATTTATTTATTTTTTTTAAATTTTTTTTTTCAACGTTTATTTATTTTTGGGACAGAGAGAGAGACAGAGCATGAGCGGGGGAGGAGCAGAGAGAGAGGGAGACACAGAATCGGAAACAGGCTCCAGGCTCTGAGCCATCAGCCCAGAGCCTGACGCGGGGCTCGAACTCCCGGGCCGCGAGATCGTGACCTGGCTGAAGTCGGACGCTTAACCGACTGCGCCACCCAGGCGCCCCCGTTTATTTATTTTTGAGACAGAGAGACAGCATGAACGGGGGAGGGGCAGAGAGAGAGGGAGACACAGAATCGGAAACAGGCTCCAGGCTCCAGGCTCCGAGCCATCAGCCCAGAGCCCGACGCGGGGCTCGAACTCACGGACCGCGAGATCGTGACCTGGCTGAAGTCGGACGCTTAACCGACTGCGCCACCCAGGCGCCCCGAGACAAGTGGTTTTAAAAGAACACGAATCAGGAGAGAAATGGCAGCTTTCCCAGTACTTTTACGGTGGGTTATAGAAAAGAAGATTAGTAAAGGACCAAGTGGTTAGAAACTGCTTTTTGTTACTTGTTTTTTTGGTTTTCTTTGTTTTTTTTTTTCACATCTTTTCCAAAGCGTACTTGCTTTTTAAGAGTTTGGGTTCTTTTCAGATCCATGAAGTGTCTCCATGTTGAAGACAAGCAAACCTAAGCCCTGAGTAGTAACAATTCCTCAAGTCCAGAAAACTATCTGAAATCCAAACCTGCAGTCTCAGGTGGGTGTCTTCCTTGGTTTCATTTATTGTTCTCATTAACAGACCTTTTCTAATCTCTCTTAGTCACTGGTTCCCAAACTTTATAAGAATTAGCTGAAGAACTTATTAAATTTTCAGATCTTCAAGGCGCCTGGGTGGCTCAGTCTGTTAAGTGTCCGACTTCAGCTCAGGTCATGATCTCACAATTGGTGGGTTCAAGCCCCACATCGGGCTCAGGGCTGACAGCTCAGAGCCTGGAGCCTGCTTCGGACTCTGTCTCCTTCTTTCTCTGCCCTTCCTCTGCTCACACTCTGTCTCTCTCAAAAATAAATACACATTTAAAAAAAATAGTAAAATTTTCAGATCTCCTGGATGTTTAAAGATTCTGATTTAGTAGGTCTATGGGGTCAGACCAAGGAATATCATTTATAAAATTCTGGCCCTCATAGTTACAACCTATGGGACCCTGCAAAAATTCTTACCTTTCCCGTTCTTATTTCTTTACCTGTAAAGTGGGGACATTACTTACTTAGAAAATTGTGGCGTGTACCAAGCGACACATGTACAAAAAGCTTTCCTTAAACCTAGCACATCGTAAGTACTCCATAAATTATAGCTTTATTAATACACTATTTTATGGGCTATACATCTGTCAGTTTAGCATAAACATTATAATGATATACAAGCTTGTCTTACAGACAGGAACAATAGAAGATAAAACTTAAATACTTTCCAGCAAAAGAAGTCACTCATGAAGCACCTAAGACAACTTATTAAATGGGTGCGAATACTTGCAAATGATATATCCATAAGGAGTTAATATCCAAAATACATAAATAACTTCTACATCGCAACATCAAAAAAGAATAATCTAATCTAAAAATGGGCAAATGAATAGACTTTTCTCCAAAGAAGATATACTAATGACCAACAGGTATATGAAAAGATGCTCAACATCACTCGTCAGGGAAATGCACATCATAACCATGACGAGATACCACTTCACACCTGTCAGAATGGCTAAAATCAACAACACAAGAAAGAGCAGGTGCTGGTGAGGATGTGGAGAAAGGGGACCCCTTGTGTACTGTTGGTGGGAATGCAAACTGCTGCAGCCGCTCTGGAAAACAGCGTGGAGGTTCCTCAAAAAATGAACAGCAGATACATGAGAGTGATGAATCACTGAATTCGACTCCTGAAAACAGTATTACCCTATATGTTAACTTATTACAATTTAAATGACAATGAAAGCGTATGTCTGAATATTTTTAAAACTAAGGATTTTAGGGGCACCTGGGTGGCGCAGTCGGTTAAGCGTCCGACTTCAGCCAGGTCACGATCTCGCGGTCTGTGGGTTCGAGCCCCACGTCAGGCTCTGGGCTGATGGCTCGGAGCCTGGAGCCTGTTTCCGATTCTGCGTCTCCGTCTCTCTCTGCCCCTCCCCCATTCATGCTCTGTCTCTCTCTGTCCCCAAAATAAATAAACGTTGAAAAAAAAATTTTTTTTAAAAAGTAAGGATTTTGGACTGAAGATCAAAAATTGCTTGATTTGGCCCTAGATTCAAGTATGACTCCCACTTTTTTCACATTTAGATCTCCTGAAAAATACACAGATGGCCTCCTTTCAATCATAAAGAGACAGTCACATCAATGCTTCTGCTATAGGACACTTATGAGGATTTGCTACGGTAACTCACTACACCTGCCCTCACCTTCCTGCATAGTTCTCAGAGCTTGAACTATGCCACTTGATGTTTCAAAATAAAGGAGTGCATTTCTTCTTGTTTTCAAAAAAAAAAAAAAGAGAGAGAGAGGGAGAAAAGAAAAACAGAATTTCAGCAATGCCACATCTGGGGTACACACACAAAAGAAAAGAAATCACTATTTTGGAGAGTTATTTGCACTCCCATATTTACCGCAACAATATGGTTTATCATAGCAGTTTGCTTATCACAGACAAGACGTGGAGACGACCTGTGTGTCCACTGGTGGATGAATGGATAAAGAAAAAAACACGTATTTTATATTACTGGCTTCTGCTTTGGAAAACTCGCAGTTGTAAATGATTTCTCTGCCTCTCTGAGATGTAAATCTTTTCAAAAGCCAGGACTGTTTCCCTCAAGGACCTGAGTTTGAAACATCATCATGAAGGGAAATAGAGGTCCTGACTCCCACAGGGTAGGATCTGGACTTGGGTGGCAATCACTCCAAATTGTGAGGGTTATGCAGTAACAGGTGATGGAGGCACATAGGAAAAACAAAATTCTGGTTACAAATACCAATCCAGGAGTCATCAAGCATTTATAGGACACCTAGCTTGAGCACAGTACTGTATTTATAGGTAGCAATGACCCTATGATTCATTTACCTGTGACAGCCCCCAGTCGTGCCCATTGCCCTGGTTTAAATTATTGTAGGGTGTCCCCCTTTACTCTCATTAGTGTCCTACTTTGGGCAATAAATCATATGATCTTCACTGCATTAGACACCATAGGGATACAGTTAAGGGGGAAACGTAGCTCTCTCTCTTAAATCTACATTCTACCCAGTGAGATGAAGCACATATGTACTCAGGTTTACTTCTTTCCACTTTGGATTCCACGTATTTTGCCATTAGTGTAGTAACTCCTGCTTTCCCTTGTTTGCAATCGCCTGGACTATCTCTCCCTGTCAGTCTCTTGGTGTGTGTGTATGTGTGTGATTTCCTCTTAAATATGCTGTTTAGGGGTGCCTGGGCGGTTCAGTCAGTTGAGTGTCCAACTTTGGCTCAGGTTATGATCTCACAGTTTGTGGGTTCGAGCCCCGCGTCGGGCTCTGTGCTGACAGATCAGAGGCTGGAACCTGCTTTCAATTCTGTGTCCCTCCCCTGTTCGTGCTCTGTCTCACTCTGTCTCTCAAAAATAAATAAATGTAAAAAAATAATTAAAAAAAATATGCTGTTTACTGGCCTAGAACCCCGTGTGAAAAGCTGACCAGAAACAACACAGGATGAGAAGATGAGGCAAAGGGCACAGCCACTGAGCTCCAGAGCACCTTGGAGATGCGCGACTTTGCCATTATAAATCGGTGATAAAAATGCGATGTTTGTAAATCAACATTTCAGTTGTGCAAATATCTACTTTCCTGATGGAGTGGGGAAGCAGAGTGATCTTCCATGAAACACCTCTGCTGGTATCTCTTGCTTCACATCAGTCAGTGTCCTTGGAATCTCCGTGATAACGAACAAGGTCGGTAGTGGGGCTCCTAAGAGCCTTCACATCTGCTCTCCTCCACCCAGTCCCTCCCCAAGATCCATCCTGATTCTCTATGTCACATCTTGATTTTAGGAAAGTCTCCAGCTTCCCTCCTTCTGGACCTGACTGCACACTGCTCTCTTCCTGGCACAGTCCTGCTTCATTCTTTAGGGCTGTACCTCACCGCTGCTTTATCTGGGAGATTTTCTTTTTTTCTTTTTTTAATTTTTTTTTCAACGTTTATTTATTTTTTGGGACAGAGAGAGACAGAGCATGAACAGGGGAGGGGCAGAGAGAGAGGGAGACACAGAATCGGAAACAGGCTCCAGGCTCTGAGCCATCAGCCCAGAGCCTGACGCGGGGCTCGAACTCACGGACCACGAGATCGTGACCTGGCTGAAGTCGGACGCTTAACCGACTGTGCCACCCAGGCGCCCCTATCTGGGAGATTTTCATGTAGGTCTCACCTATGTCTGTCCCTCGCCACTGTCCAGATGTGGCCCGAGCTGCCATTGTCCTTTGCGTGTGATCCCGTGGCTTTCTTTTGACCAAGTCCACACTGGTGCACTCAGACCCCTTCTGGCTGACATCCACAGCGGTCAAGTTTCTTTTTAAAGCTCCCATCTACCCTCATCACCTTTAGTCCGAGGTGCTCACCAAGGTTCAGCAGTTTCCCAGTGCTCCGGGAATGAAATGTCGCAGATTTCCGTGTCATGTCACAGCCCTGTGGCTCACTGTCTCTTCTTCAACAACACTGACCTTCCCCCAATTCCTGGAATGTGTCCTCCTCCTGTCCAGTGAGAACTTCTTATTTCCTCCCAGTTCCTGAGCCCATCACTGCTTCCCACTTATTCACATGTCTGCCATTTCCAGGGAAGTCTTCAGTCTTCTCTTACGTCCTTTGTGGCTTGCCCCTGTGTGCTCTGTTGAAAGTGCCCATGGGGCCACATTCCGTTCGTAGATGTCACGTGCCAGTTTGCAATTTTAACCTGATTGCTATGGTCATTGTTTTGTTCCAAAGGAGTGAGTTCCTCATCACTGGGGTGGCTGTTCCAGGATGTCCAAATGGGAGCTTATCTGAAACTGTAGGACTGTAACAGCTCACATGAGTTCTGCCTCTTGTATTCCCAGCAAAAGACCAAGGTTTTGTGTTTGTTTCATTTTTTACTGAGAAAATTAGTGCACTGTTGTGGTGTGTGTGTGTGTGTGTGTGTTGCTGGAGACAATTACTTACACTTCATTTTTTTTACTTTTAGTTTTTTGGCATAAGTCTGTACTTGTGTGCTGGCAGGGCACCAATAACACGTACATAATCAGTGTTGCTTCTATTCTTGCTGCGTATAAACTCATTTTTTAAAAATGTTTATGTTTTGATAGAGAGAGGGGTGGGAAGGCAGAGAGAGAGGGAGACACAGAATCTGAAGCAGGCTCCAGGCTCTGAGCTGTTAGGACAGCACAGAGCCCTAAGCAGGGCTCGAACTCCCAGACTGGGAGATCATGACCAGAGCTGAAGTTGGATGCTCTACTGAATGAGCCACCCAGCTGCCCCTCACTGTGTATAAACTCCTTGAGAACGATGCCTACGTCTTAAAAATCTTTGCATGGCCAACACCTGGGACAAGCCTGTTAAAGAATAATATCACAGCTATTTTTTTAAGCATGTGCTCTGTACTATGTTCTTCACAAAGCTCTTTGTCTCACATATAAATACTTATACAATATTTATATCTCTAGGAAAGCAGGCCTTAGGGAGCTTCAGTAACTTCATCAAGTTCAACCAACACCTGCCATCCAGCAGCCATGATTCAAACCTTGGCATTGTTGTGTCATTTTGCCTCATAAAAGTTTGCATTAATTATTAATAAAATAAAAATAATGTGCCCTAGTATATGTTGCACTTGAACTAAAAAGTTCCCACAGATGTAATGCAATGAGAGAAGAATGGAATCTATGACAACACTCTTTGTATCTGAAAACTTGTTTTCAATTGTAAACAGTGGATTGAAACAATAGCCAAATTATGGAAAGAGCCTAAATGTCCATCAACTGATGAATGGATAAAGAAATTGTGGTTTATATACACAATGGAGTACTACACGGCAATGAGAAAGAATGAAATATGGCCCTTTGTAGCAACGTGGATGGAACTGGAGAGTGTGATGCTAAGTGAATAAACCATACAGAGAAAGATAGATACCATATGGTTTCACTCTTAGGTGGATCCTGAGAAACTTAACAGAAACCCATGGGGGAGGGGAAGGAAAAAAAAAAGAGGTTAGAGTGGGAGAGAGCTAAAGCATAAGAGACTCTTGAAAACTGAGAACAAACTGAGGGTGATGGGTACTGAGGAGGGCACCTTTTGGGATGAGCACTGGATGTTGTATGGAAACCAATTTGACAATAAATTTCAAAAAAAAAATAAAAATAAACAGTGGATTGATTGATTATTTAGGTATTTATTATAGAGGTTGGGGGGCACCAGAGACAGAGAGAGAAAGAATCTGAAGCAGGCTCTGGACTCAATGTGGAACTTGTGGGGTCGATGTGGGGCTCAATCCCATGACCCCTGGATCATGACCCTGAGCCAAGATCAAGAATCAGATTCTAAACCAACTGAACCACCCAGGAACTCCTCTAAATAGTGGATTTAATTTTTTGAAGGATTGATTGATTGATTTAGAAGTGGGGGAGGGATAGAGAAAGGGGGAGTGAGAAAACCCCAAGCAGGTTCCGCACTGTCAGTACGGAGCCCAATGCGGGGCTTGAACTCATGAACTGCGATCATGACCTGAACTGAAACCAAGAGTCAGTCGCTCAACCTACTGAGCCATCCGGACGCCCTGTCAGTGGATCTAGAATGAACTGCTCAAACCTGCGTCCTTTGTTGCTGGTGGGCTGGTTTCACTCTGCCATGTGAGCAAATGTCAGACTCTACTATAACCTTGAAGACGTGAAGGAGAATTAAATTCCATGCGGATACACAGGGAGCCTATGAAAGCAGTAATGAAGACCGCTGGAGCTACTCTTTCAGTAGTTAACAAGGCAAAATCTATTACCTTTGAGGCAAGATTTTAGTAGTGCCATAAAAGCACAGGAAATGTTATCTTCAGGTAAAGTCAACTCTCATATTGGACAATAAATCTAAATTAAAATAGTAAACAACCCTAGCAAACAAGTAAGGCCCTCTGCATTTATTTTATATGATAGTAAGAGTTTTCAGATTGTTTTTTTCTTCTTTAGTTTTTGGAACCAAGACCAAAAGTTCTTCCTAAACTATTGTACTTATTGATTAACAATCTTTTCTCAAAGTCCCATGTCCAAACCTGGGCGGTTTATACGAGAATAATGGCAACACTCCTCAATGTAAGGTAACTTTAATTCTCTTGACTAATGGGACGGTCACCAGAGCAGCTCACCATTTCCTTGGCCATTGTGATAACATTGTTTTCATTTTTCACAGCATATAAAAATGGATTTCTGGATTTTAAATTACACTTTTTCTCTGTTTTTGCATATCAGGAGGTAGACTGTTAATCCTTTTTAGTTCTTCATAAAATCTACTCTTTTTATTCTTTAATATAAAGCCTTTTGAGAAACTTATTTTAAATATAAATGGTATGAGATTTTTGCATTGCCATTTATTATAAGATTAATTCAAATTGACCAGCAGAGTATCAATCTTTTACTTTATGAGGGAGACCAAAAAGATTATTTTCTTTATTCAAGGTATTTGAATTTTTGAAAGATGTCAAGATATTTATATGCATAATATTCTTATTTTGGACTTAATATATTAAATGTGAAGAACACTGGAAATTAAATATGACTCAATATTTTTCTAAGAGTTAGCAAATATCAACTTTTTCAAGAGGTTAATAAAAATACCTTAGGAACATTTGCCTCTTCTCTTTGGTATACATACAAATATAAATTTTGAATTTCTGTTTTTATGGAAATTACATTTTAAAACACAGGAATCCTTAAAAATGAATATAAATGTGGCATTAAATCACACAGAGTTTAATAATCAATGTTGATACACTTCCATTTTAAATAAATACCAAAGGTATGTCTATATTGTAGCATATCTGTTTGGAAAATTTGTAAATAATTGTCTTTGGTAAAATTTTTGATAAATTGTATAAGGTACTGCATTTTTCATTCAAAATCAATATTCACATTTGGACTCCATGATCTATTCCAGACGCGCTGACCTTTCTATGATATTTACCTCTAGAACCGAGGACAAGTGAGTCCCTGTGTGTTTAGTCCATCATCCTGGGATGAAGGTCAAATATTCTTCGAATGCTAACTCACTTGACCTATAGGAGTCAATCTATTCTTAAGTAATATGTGTTTGAACTACTATGAGGATTTTGATGCTTCTGTCTGGATTAATGAAAAGATAACATAAAATGTACTTTCTGACTATGACACTATGACTATTTTCCAGAAGAGCCAAGTAGATAATTGACTAAACCCTCTTATCAGATATGGCCATGTGGCAGCAATGAGAGTGCCCCAACAGATCTCCAGTTACAGGAGGCGCCCTTGACCAAGGTTCCATTGCTGTGCCCTGAAGTCCACGGCTGTGTTTATGTGCAGGCCACGCTTCCTAGGTGCCCCTTCCTGATTGTGATTCACAAAAGCGGAGATGCTAAGGTGGGTCCCTTCCTAGGAGACAATGGACTTCTCCAACTTGTGACTATCGTTTGAGGGATCCCTGATCATCATGCAGAACGTATTGAAATGTGGCCACTTCAGTGGCACACCAGCCTAGGATGTTCTACACAAACTTCTGTCTTCTTCCCTTGAGGTCAGAATGAATGTGGTTTGAAGGTTCCCTAGGTTTACTCTGCTCTCTGCTCATTTCTCTCACAAAAGTATTTTCCCTAAAGAACCTGTTAAGTCTCATCTGGATGTTTAATTGCTAGGGGATGGACCAAAACTAACACAGGAGATCACAGGCACTAAAGTTTAAGAGGGAGTATTAGTATTTCAGAAGATATAAATTAAATTTAAAATATCCATGGACATTTAGAAATCCAATTCTAGGGAAAGTAAAGACATTTAAAAAAATGTTTACTAAAGAGTCTTAATATATAATACAATAAGTATTAATATATAGAAATATTAAAATAAAGAAGAATAAATTGAATAGATTTACTATAAATTGATTTTTGTAGAGACAAAAAAGAAAATCTTAAGGGTTATAATTAGCCATTATGTAAATATTATAACGAGGAGGAAGAGTTTGTCATATGTTGTAAGATACACTAAACTAGTATAAGAAACTGTAATTAACATTTATTTCAGGTCAGCAACCACATGGTTAATATAATTTTTTTTTATCACATTAATGGCAGACATTGCCAAGTATACAGAACTCTTTTTCCCAAGAAGAATGATCCCTGTCAAGATACCTGCTAATAATTGATAGGAGGGCATTATTAGTCACCTGTCTTAAATGAGGAGTTTAGCTCAGTTTCAGACAAGGGGCAAGAGGACATGCCACCCCAAAATATGCCACTTTGTCCTATGGATTATTTTGAGCTGTAGGCACTCAAATGATAGCAAATACAAGGAGATGCTTTTCTCTGAGCTACACTTATCTGCCTAAAGACAGATCCTCCAACAGGAGCTCAAATGTCATGGATCCCCTCCCCAGGAGTTTCACTGACCAGGGAAATGGAGTCGCCACAGGAGAGGACATGTGAAGACGGACACACCAGCAATCGATTCTTTCAGGGCCCACCCCTCTTTCCTAAAAATCAGTTACTCTTCCCTGAGAGGCCTTTACCCCCCTCCCCGTCCCCTGTTAAGATGCTATTGGATCCTGAAGTTTAAAGCCACCTGTTTGTGTTACTTATCTTTCCTGGGTGTCTCTCATGTGTACATGAAGTATGCATGTTAATAGACTTCTCCTTGTTTTTCTTTTGTTAATCTGTCTTTTGTTACAGGAATCTCAGTCAAGAACTAGGAAGGGGAGAGGGAAAATTAATTTTCTTCCCCTACGCAGTCATACTACTTGAAAGAGGAAGTGGATGCTAAAACTGATGAAGGCTCAGAGAAAAATGCATAGAACAAAATTAAAGGAACAAATATAATAACAATAATCTCCCCACAGGGAATACCTTCCCAATATCCACAATTACGTGAAGATTGAAAGGGTGAGTTCCTCATGACTTTGTGGCAAGGATATCAGAAAAAGCAATTATTAAATTATCAGGCTGACTACGTGATCCCTATGGGCAGTTTTGCCCATTACTGCCGTGCCCTCAAAAACAGAATTTTCATTAAGATTAACCTATTTCTCTCTGCTTCCAATGAGAATCAATCTGTGGAGAATGGTTTAAATTAAGAAACGATATTGCATAGGATATAGAGACAATCACTTGAATAGTAATAACTCAAAACTAATGATTATTTATGTAAGGTAGGGGCTAGTATTTGCATTTAATTCATTGCAAAAAGAAAAAATGAAGCCATCTGGAGATACTTGGGACAAGAGAGAGGAGTTGGGTTTTTTTTATAATTTTTTTTAACGTTTATTTATTTTTGACACAGAGAGAGACAGACCATGAACGGGGGAGGGTCAGAGAGAGGGAGACACAGAATCTGAAGCAGGCTCTAGGCTCCGAGCTGTCAGCACAGAGCCCGACATGGGGCTCGAACTCACAAACCGCGAGATCATGACCTGAGCCGAAGTCGACCGCTTAACCGACTGAGCCACCCAGGCGCCACCCCCCCTTTTTTTTAAAATAATTTTAGAGAGAGGAGTTTTAACAACAAAGGGTTAAGAGGTGCCACTGACTCTTTAAGAAATTTGTTTTGGGGCACCTGGGTGGCTCAGTTGGTTGAGCGTCAGACTTTGGCTCAGGTCATGATCTCACAGTTTGTGGGTTCGAGCCCCGTGTCGGGCTCTGTGCTGACAGCTCAGGGCCTGGAGCCTGCTTTGGATTCTGTGTGTCCTTCTCTCTCTGCTCCTTCCCTACTCACACTCTGTCTCTCTCTCAAAAATAAATAAAGATTGGGGTGCCTGGGTGGCGCAGTCGGTTAAGCGTCCGACTTCAGCCAGGTCACGATCTCCCGGTCCGGGAGTTCGAGCCCCGCGTCGGGCTCTGGGCTGATGGCTCAGAGCCTGGAGTCTGTTTCCGATTCTGTGTGTCCCTCTCTCTCTGCCCCTCCCCCGTTCATGCTCTGTCTCTCTCTGTCCCAAAAATAAATAAACGTTGAAAAAAAAAATTTAAAAAAATAAATAAATAAATAAATAAAGATTTAAAAAAAAATTGTTTCAAGGAAAGAAGAACTTGTTTCAAGGAAAGGGAAAAGAAGGAATAAAAAATGATAACTTGAGGTACGAACTCTAAGAGACCGAAATTTCTGGCTTCTGGCATCTCCTTCTTTGTCAAAAAGATGAACTGGAAGAACCACATAAAACAGAAATGACCCATGAAATGGAAATCTGTTACGATGTTGAAATTTTTGGCTGTGTGTTTGCCCCTAATAATACGAATGCGTGTTTATAATTTTGGAAAGAAATGTTTTACAGCCTGAAGAGGTCCATGCTGCTTAAAATTTTGAGAAGAATTCAGCGTTTTCTGGAAAATATAAGTGTTTATTCAATGACAAAGAGAAGAAGCAAATGATGTTTCGATTCTCCATTGAACCTAATTAAGTGACCCAAGGAGACATGGAAAAGGCCATGGAGTGAACAAAGTAAGTCTGTTTCAAGTACTATAACCGTATAGGGACCAAAGAGAAATAAATGCACAGTTGGTTTAAGAAGTGCTGTAAATCTGGCCATTATAATAAAAGCACACACATATCTGTATGGGGCAAATTGCTTTCTCATTAAGAGATGTCTCCTACCCTTAAAAATTACTTCAAGGCAGCCCATTAGGGAATAACTTCAGTTCACAGGATTTGAGGAAAAAACAAAATTAAATCTTAGCACATATAAAACATCCCAATATTAGACACTGTACACAAGAAAAGAATGTGAGAATTTTCTCTTCTAGTCTCGACAGGCTAAATTATTTCCCTTAATACGGGGTGGTCTTTGTAGAATTCTTTCAAAAACTTTACAAACTTCATTATTTCGTTTTCAAAGAACCATTAGCAGAAAGTGAGGAAGTTTTTAAATAGGAATCGGGAACAGAGACACAAGAGAAAGGGAGGTGGGCTGACATTTAGTTATACTGCTACTTGTACGTTGGTTAGCTAACCTGCTAATTATCTGCTATCAGAAACTTAGCAGGCAGTTCAGGAAGCTTTTCTTTGGTAAATACCAAGGTATTTACGATGATGTTTGTTATTTGTTGGTTCCTACTTGTATAATTTTAGAAGAGGTAACAACAGGTCTATTTGTGCACTCCTGCAAGGAGGCAATTACCAGTAACTGGATATTTAAATGTTTTGAATGCCATAAAAAGAATAATGGATTTTGTGTCTCTGTCGATGTAGAACTGCCACATTGGGAAATGTTTCAGCAAATAGTAAATGTCTCCTCTCAAATCTCTTTGATAGTCTCTACAAAGGGAGTTTACAGTTCGTGACTCTCACTTACACTCTGCCATAATGCTTTCTTTTTCCTTGTGATCAGGACTATTACAGTTCTCAGGAGCAGGGAGAGAGTAATTAACTGTAATCAGACAACCAAACTTTGCTTTGAAGTCCAGAAAGGTTTGGTTTGGAATATGTGCTATTAACATTGGATGTGCTGAAATCACTAGAAATAATTTAAAACATTCCAAAATGTCCATCTGAGATTTTCTTTGAATTCAAACAAAAAATAGTATGCATTCTTTTGTGCTTTAAGAAAAATGTGATCTATTTTACCAATACACGTGGAGGAATAAGAATGTCTCTGTACCATTCCATGATGGGTTCACGTTCCCAATCTTACATGTTTTTAATGCAAAACAAGTCATATCAAGATGATATAGCAATAAAAATCCGTACCTTGTCTAAAATTACACATTCAATGTGCTAATTCTCCACCAACACTATATTCCTTTTTCCCTCAGTAAGAGAGGTGGGACTGAGGTACGTGTGTCCAGCAAGGGACAGAAGTTGTCTGCCCTTTCTGAGCTGGCTGTGGACATTTGCCTGGATTTCTGAGATGGAACATGAGCTGAGGTGAAATGTGCAAGCCCTACCTCGCTTGGTTCAGGAAATATCTGGATGTGGACTTCTGCCCCCTTTCCCTTTCCAGGGACAGAAATGGCAATGACTGGAGTAATTCTGAAATAATGTTAAGGATGGAAGATCCTAAATTGGCCCAGGTCCCTGATGACTGCGGAAGAACTGCATGAAGAGTTATCGCCAACCTGAAACACTCACTTTAGATGGTCACGTGAGCCTAAGCACATTTGTTGTTGTTGTTGTTGTTGTTGATCTTTAAGTTGTTGTAATTTAAGGGTTTCTTTTCACAGCCCTCTACCCTATCCTCACTAATCTTATTATCCAAGATTTAATGACTGACTGTTACAAAAACAAGATAATTGGATTAGGGGAGAGGGTCAGTTTAAGAATCGAGTTCAAGGGGCACCTGGGTGGCTCAGTCAGTTAAGCTTCTGACTTCAGCTCAGGTCACGATCTCATGGTTCGTGGGTTCGAGCCCGGCATCAGGCTGTGCTGACAGCTCAGAGCCTGGAGCCTGCTTCGGATTCTGTGTCTCCCTCTCTCTCTGCCTCTCTCCCACTCACTGTCTCTCTCTCTTTCTCTCTCTCTCAAAAATAAACATTAAAATAATTTAACAAAAAGAATGGAGTTCAATATTCTAAAATGAATGAATGTTTTATCTTTAGAGCCTTTCTTCCCACCTAGACACCTGTTGAAACTAGTTATTCCTAAACAATTCAAGAGCCAATACGGGAATGAAGACATGCAGGACATGTAAACACGGCATGTATCTCAGCTGGCAAAGCTACTCATCTCTGATCACCGCTTTCCCTTTGCAACCCGTGCTCATGCTTTCCCCACACCCCACCAGGGACACAAATCTTGCTTATCCTTTTATGTCCCCCCAAATTGGATCACATGAAAAAGTTTTTCCACCAGGACCAATTCTGTAATGGAAGTAGGATTTTACCTCTATCTTTGTAGGGTTTTCTGGCTGGGTCTAAGTATGAAACACACATAAGTCACTTTAGTAGGAGTGAACGTACACATTTATATAAGTTTTAAGTGACAGGAGAGCCCTCATGAGGCAATGAAGATCCAGAGAAATGGCAACGCCAACATACTTTTGTATTAGGATGAACAGGGAGAGGTCATTGCGGAAAATTAAACTCTAGAAGGAGCCCGGAGGGCGATGTGAATTATTCTAACAAGTCCTGTCTGTATCAGCTCTCTTGGCTTTGACTCCTCATTAAAGAACATTTTTCCTCCTGGTACAGGGAGGGCATCCTTCACATCAGAGTTTATAGGTCCTGTGTTTAGGAAGTAAAAGGGAGATTAGAATGTCCTTCCTGCAGCTGGTACTTTTTAAGTGATTTTAGTTCAAAATAATCTTTATGCCAAAGTGAAATACTCTTCCACCATTCAATTCCAACACAAGGGATCATACTGATAGTAAAGGTCTAATAACATTGTTTAGCATCTCTGGGAGTTATGTGCATCTGGCCAAGGCTATAAATGATTTCCAAAAAAAGTCATATGTAATATATGTAAACATATGTCATTCCTAGTTCAGTATTCCTCTTCTTATCTGTGACTCAAAGGCCTAGGCTCCTTTCTTGTTATATTTCAAAGTTGTCAACACATGGCTCCCAAGCGTCTCTGGGTGTTTTCTCCATTTCGCCTGTCCTTATGGGGAAAAGGTTAAGTAAGGCCAGGAAACAGTGCGGACCATACTTTTCCACATTTTATTTGCCAGAACTCAGTCCTACAGCTCAATTTAGCAAGCTAGGCTGGGAAGTGGAGTCTAGCTGTGTGCCCAGGAGGAAGAAGGAAAGACTGGGAGGGATCCAGACTCACTATATACTTGGAATCAAGAGCACAGAGAGAGAACTGATGAAGATCAGCCCTAGGTCTTTTTTTGTTTGTTTGTTTGTTTTTTAATAGTTCATTCTACACTTTAAATCATATGTAAAGTTACTTAAACATTTAAATTCAATTATTGGTCTTATTCAAAACGTAGTGTCTTCTGCCAATGGTTGTTGATATAACTTTATTCTTATCCAAGGTTTCTAAGTGTCTGATAAAAAAAGTAAACAATCCCATTCAGTGCCCTAGTCCTACTGAATCCATTATGGCAATTACATCGATTCTTAGGACTTTCTTCATAAACTGTAGGATACAACAAGATTACCAAACCTCCCTTATGTGTCAGAGGAACTCACGAATTGGGACAGTCAAGGGCACTATTTGCAAATGTTAGAAATGTTCTTCAGAAAGGGCAAAAATTCTTCCCTGTAAGCTCATGTCACTCCTCTTAGTTTTAGCACCAAGTAATTGGTGGGTTTTTTCTTCTCTAAGTTAACAACTTTATTAATAGAATCTATTTGCAGTTAGTAGCTGTATGCCAAGAAGGTAGGGAATGGTAAATTATTCACTGAACAAAACATTTTTATTCTTAAAAAGTGGCATGAATAAGGGTAATTAAAAAAAGAAAGCTAAATGAACAATGCCCTGATGAGACCTACGACCTTGGCATTCATGCCCCAATGTTTGGCTAACAGAGTTAACAAGCAATGTGCTCCCGAAGTCTGGAGGCATACTGCTATTAAGAGGAATGAGCAGCAGAGGAAAACCCAGAGAAGGGGGATCCATTTACAGAGCCTATTCGAAAGGACAGCATTAGGCATCATCACTCCGGCCTTCTTTGGGGTTCCAAGGATGGACTAGATGGGAGGAGAACTTTGGGAGAACACAGGTTGGGATTTTGCTCGGCTGAAACTCTGAAGGATTTTTGGACCCATCCCAAATAGTAAGTACATTTTTTATGAACGTTGAATCTAGGTAAGTTGGGGAGAAATACAAGTGAGTTTACATTCATTTGGGTTCTTGACATGACCACAATAAACATGTTCAAGGAAGGGCTCTAGAAGCAGAAAACCACATGCACCTTGGCAAAGAACTGGAGTTCACAGGTTACCATGACAACAAAAGAAAAGGGGAATTGGTAAGGATGGACATAAGGAAGAAAATGGTGTTTCAAACAGACTGACCAAGAATTCTTAACAGTTTAAATGCAGTTTTTTAAAAAAATAGTTTTAATGGTTATTTATTTTTGAGAGAGTGCGTGCGTGTGCGTGTGCATAATTAGGGGAGGGGCAGAGAGAGAGGGAGACACAGCATTCGAAGCAGGCTCCAGGCTATGAGCTGATAGCACAGAGCCCGACGTGGGGCTCGAACCCACAAACTGTGAGGTCATGACCTGAGCTGAAGTCAGATGCTTAACCGACTGAGCCACCTAGGAGCCCCAAGTTTTAAATATATTTTCCATCTCAGTGATTTACATATATGTTATGTAGAGTTTTCTGGTAAAATTATATACTTTAATTTATTGCTTGAATATTGCAAAGGCAACTTTTTATAAAGGAAAACACTACTTGGCCAGCATGGTAAATGTTCCCAGACATGTCATCTGCCTTCCAGTATCTCAGCCCTTGCCCTAACTCACAATTCTTACGTAGTTCTTAGAAATTATGAAAGTAATAAATCAAAGCAATAATAATACAAATTTTAGAATCTGATAAAGTATTCTATTATATGAAGTCTTCCTTCTTCTTGAGTCCTAATTAGCATCATTATGTAATGTTGACTTTGTCTCTAAATAGAGCAAACTACTAAACTGTATCATGAAAGAAAGTTGTACTCTATTGTCAGGAAAGCATTATAAATCTTACAGTAATGTGCAAACATAAAATATAGTAAATTTAGTTGTATTATTTTTTTCAATTCTTCACTTCCTAAGAATATCTATGTATGTATCTATCTATCCATGTATCTATCTTTCTATCTATCTTAATCTATCTATCTAGCCATCCATCCACACATACTGTGGACTGTCGTCCTAAAAAGCCTTAACCCTCAATGGCATAGTACTTGAAGGTAAGGCCTTTAGAAACAAGAGGGTGGGGCCCTAATCTTGGGATTAGCACCCTTACAAATACCAGAGATTAGCTTGCTTTCTCTTACTTTCCTCTATGTGAGCCAGGAAAAGAGCTCTCACCAGAGTTTGACCATGCTGGTACCCTGACTTCAGACTTCCAGCCTCTAGAACAGTGAGAAATAAATTTGTTTGAGCCCTTCTTTCTGTGGCATTTTATTATGGCATCCTGATTTAAGACAGTATATATGCTAATTCTATATTATGATATGCAATATGTATTATGCACATAAACACACACATACATTCTCTCCCTCTCTCTTTCACTGGTTATATGAGAAATATCATTTCAGACAGATGTCAAATTATGTCTCTGGCAATAACATGAAACTAAATGCCTACTTCTCACCATTGGGATCATTAAATAGTTGCAGTTTAAACCCCAAAATATAATGTATTTTTCAAGGACTGTGTTAATTATTTTTAAAGCATTCATTATTCATCAAAGCATTATGAAAGCTGATATTTTTATAGACTAAACTGTCATGTTAACTAAATATCAACTTTTAAAATAAGGGTAATATTATGTTAATTTAGAAAAACTTAAACTAGAATGGGAAGGACCATTCATTGATCAATTCTTATCGCAGCAGTTTTGAGAGGCCATTAACGAAGCGAAACAAAAAAAACTTTACATATCACAAAAACTGATGGAAATCAATACCTATATTCCTCTTGTGTGAAGCGTGGGATTTCTCCAGGATGTAAGACCAGAATCTTCACCGTGGCACTGCTGGACATCACAGGCTCACCATCATCAAAAGCGACGACCACCAACTTAAAAAGTAATACAAATTCATGTTAAAGATTATTAACAAGAAGAAAAGAAGGCATCATTTTAATCTTTGGACTGCCTGGCCCCAGAGGGGGCGCAGTGATCATGTCCTCACTGTCTGCCAGGTCGTAACCACTGTACTAGGATATGTTACATATATTCTCACTTAATCTTTACACCAGTCCCACCAGGTAGATGTTTTATGTTCATTTCCTAGACAAGAAAACTCAAAGAAGAAGAGTTACTAACTCTATGATAAAACACTGCCAGTAAAAACAGGTAGACAATGCGACATCTCTCCAATGGCTAAACTGATTTCTCTTACACAACCCCACTGGTGCCTACAGTAAAACATGTGCCATTATAAGCACCAACACTTATTTAAAAAGTGTTAAATTCAGTCACATCGATAGCAAAAAGCTAATTAGCTTGCTTATAAAAAGAAATTAATTTTTCCAGGGAATTAATTGTCTGCAAGATTATAGGGCAGAAATACTTCACTCTGGAGGATAAAACTGGAAATTTTTCCAGTTTAATACACTTAGATATACACTCTCTTAAAAATATAGACAACCAAGTCCACACTGCATAGTAGAAACAGTTCCAATGATGAAAAATGCAGAAAAGCTTTCATTTCAAGATGGAACAACTATATAATACTTATTACTATAATTTATAATTGATTTTTTGATAACATATTTTATGTCAAGAATAATTCTTCTATTTAGGAAATGTTAAATATTTTCAAAACTATGTGTTTGTCCAGAATGTGTATAATTTTGGAAGGTACAGCTATTAATCTAAACCAGTTCAACTTAGACCATGAAGCCATAACTAAGGATCATCCTGCAGCCCATGATTTAGCCTTGGGTTAATATTTTACAAATGGAACAATTTCTCCCAACAGTGGTAGGATTATGTGAGGCATGGTACCCATGACACCCACAAGGTTAACCGATGAGGGCATTTCCTCATTGCAGGGTCAGAGGCTTTATTAACAATGAAAAAAGTATTCTAAGTAATTACAGAAGAGGGAAATGCTCAGACATTTAATAAAATAGATTATTTATGGTAATAGTGAAGGGTAGCACTATTTCAAATTTTTTGGAAGTATAACTTATCATGGGTACGCAAACTTGACCCAACAATTCTGCATCTCGGTATTTAAGGGAAAGAAATCGGGTCAGCAGCAAAAGTTATTGCACAAAGAGGTTCACAACAGCAAATTTTATCATGAAAAAAAAATTAGAAACAGCCTAATTATCCAACAACAAAGTATTAGACAAAATGATAATAGTGGATTCATACAATAGAACATCATATAACCATTAAAATAATACCACTACCAGTATTTATTGGCATGGGCAATATATTATGAAGTTAAAAAAGCAGTATGAATAATAGGATCATGTTATTTTATTTATTTATTCATTTTGTTAAGTTTATTTACTTATTTTGAGAGAGAGGGTGTGTGCATGTGTGAGCAAGGTGGGGGAGTGGCCGAGAGAGGGAGAGAGAGAGAATCCCAAGCAGGCTCTGAGCTGTCAGCCCAGAGCCCAATGCAATTCTTGATCCCATGAACTATGAGATCGTGACCTGAGCAGAAACCAAGAGTCCGATGCTTAACAGACTGAGGTTAAGCCACCCAGGTGTCCTTTATTTGATCATATTATTTGAAAACACATTATGTGTGCACTTGCATTTGCATGGAGTGTCATCATAAGGAGAGATATCAAAACGGTAAATTCTAGTTATCTCCAAGATGTGAAATATCAAGTGTACTTTTTTCTTTTGCTTATCTGATTCTCTAAATATCTATGTGCTTAAAAAATATATTATTTTGTAATTTAAATTATTTTGTACAGCCATCTGTTAAACTGAACTCTCAGAAGTTAAATATCAAACAGACCATGTAAGGGAAACTCTGCACTGACCTTAAAAATTGTCGTAGGTTCTTCATTAAGATTGACTCGAGTTATTACTCTTCCAGAATCTTCTTCTACGTCAAAAATACTAGCAGGATAAGGAAACTGGACATCATCTACTCTGTACCTCACACGACTTGCAGGTAATCCCTAGAATGAAATTATATATTATGAATTTACTCTTCACAAAATGAAAACAAAGAGTATCGATGATGCAAAACTGATCTATAAAACACATGGCCTTTTAGAAGTAAAAGATCATATTAAGCCATCACACTTCCACGTGTGAAATGCCACAGCCTCTCCACCTGTTACTGGAAACGATTTATGTGAAACAATAAACTACTGGCTGCCTTGAGCGTCTTCTCTTCCACTTTCCTTTAATTGTAGGAATCTCACCCAACCGAAACACCATGTGTGCTTAATAGTTTAACTTCTAAGACAATTCTAAATTATGTTCTTTCATTGTGCTTTTCTGAACTCTGACACTCAGAGCATGATGAAATGCGGAAGATCTGGAAGACTTGTAAAGTGGAAGGATAGGTACGGATGGGGAGGAGACAGAAAGTACCATCTGCTCTGTGCTGTTTAACACCTAGGTTTTGTCATAGATAAATTAATCCTCGTAACTAACAATCCTTTAGGATATCATTACTAATGACGGTGGTAGTAATAATAGTAAAATAATGACGCCTAACCTTTGTTGAATGGTTACTATGTGCAAGAAGCATAGTAAAGATGATACATACATATTCTACCACCCATTTTTTTAAATTTTCAGTTAATGAACTTGAGGCTTATGGGGAGTTAAAGGATGTTGACTTGTCCCAGTTATAGACCAAGATAAGTTGGGATAGTTAAATAATTCTTAGAAAAATAAATTAAGATTTGATAAAACTTTTAGACTGTAATAAAAATAGTCAAGATTGTTGGACATTCTCACTTACATTAGGGTTTAGGTTGGTCTTTTTTTGAATTATAGTAAGTGACACTGGTGTGTCAGTATAATCTTTTCAGTGCTTAAGCCAGCCCTTGAGGTGAAGTAAACAATTTGAACACAGAGCTGGCATGTGGTAGATTTGACCTCAAACCCAAACAGATGCTATGTGAACCACTAAATTCCTAGGATGAAAACATTCCCAAGCTTCAGTCACGGGCATGTCTACCTTCTCTACCTCTATTTTTAGACTCTACAATCTCTTCCAGTCCTTTAAACAACTTCTATTTGTTCAAAACTCCCAAAATTAAATTCTGGCTACACTCATTCTTTAAACTCCCAAGTAATATATATAATATTCAACTTAGATGTTCTATTTTTAACTCAACATATCCCAAACCAGCATATTGATTTCCTCTCCCAGACATATACGTAATCCACTCTAGGTCAATGGCCCCACCCTTTTACCAAGTTGGTCTCTCTGAAAGCCCTAGGGAAGGCATTGACCCTTCTCATTCTTTCAGACTCCACAACTGAACTGTCCTCAAGTCCTGCCAATAGCTCAATGAAAGCATGCTTAATATAGGTCATTTTCGTCTTCTCTATCAATTTGTTTCCTGCAGTGGACACTTAATTGACCTTCTCCTTATATTCTATTTGAATTATCTTAAAATATATAAACCATCTCTGAGATATAAAAAAGTAAACTATAAACCGAGAGTTTTTCCCCTACTAAGGTCAGGAACAAGACAAGGATGCCCACTCTCACCACTTTTATTCAACATAGTACTAGATATCCTAGCTACGGCAATCAGACAAGAAAAATAAATGAGTTATCCAAATTGGTAAGAAAGAAGTAAAACTTCCATTATTTGCAGACAACATGATACTATATATGGAATCCTAAAGAGTCTAGCAAAAACAAGCAAAACAAAAAACAACAACAACAAAAAGAAACTACTAGAACTGATAAATTAATTCAGTAAGATCTCAGGATACAAAATCAATATTCAGAAATCCATTGCATTTTTATATATTAATAATGAAGTAGCATAAAAAGAGATTAAGAAAACAATCCTATTTACAATTGCACCAAAAGTCATAAAATACCTAGGAATAAACTTAACCAAAGAAGTGAAAGACCTTATTTCAAAATCTATAAAATACCAATGAAAGAAACTGAAGAAAACACAAATAAATGGAAAGGTATTCTATGCTCAAGGATTGGGAAAATAAAACATTGTTAAAAGGTCCATACTACCCAACAATCAAAAAATTCCATGCAATCTCTATATAAATACCACCAATATTTTCACAGAACTAGAACAAACAATCATAAAATTTGTATAGAACCAGAAAATACCCCAAAGAGCCAAAGTTATCTTGAAAAAGAAAAACAAAACTGGAGGTAGTAGAATCCCAGCTTTCAAAATATACTACATAAAGTAATTAACACATGACCGTACTGCCACAAAAACAAACAGATGAATGGAACCAAACTGAGCCCGAAATAAACCCACAATTATATGATCAGTTAAACTTAAACAAAGGAGGCAAGAGTATGCAATGGGAAAAGACAGTGTTTTCAACAAATTATATTGGGAAAACTAGAAACAACATGAAAATGAATGAAACCAGACTTCTTTCTTATGCCATTCATAAAAATACATTCAAAATATATTAAAGATTTAAATGTGAAACCTGAAACCATAAAAATCCTAGACGAGAACACAGGTAGTTAATTTCTCTGACATTCATTATAGCAACATTTTTCCAACTATGTCTCCTCAGGCAAGGGAAACAAAACCAAAAATGAACTATTGGGACTATATCAAAATAAAAATCTCTGCACAGCAAAGCAAACAATCAACAAAATTCAAAGATAACCTAATGAATGGGAGAAGACATCTGCAAATACATAACTGATAAAGGGTTAGTATCCAAAATATATAAAGAAGTTAAACACCTTAAGGCCAAAAAACCAAATAATCCAGCTAAAAATATGCAGAAGACATGAAAAAACACTTGCCAAAGACACACAGATGGACAAAAGACACATGAAAATATGTTCAACATCACTCATCAGCACAGAAGTGCAAATAAAAACTACAATGAGGTATCACCTCTCACATGTCAGAATAAAACAAAAAAAACAAAACACAAGAAACAAAAAGTGTTGGTGAGAATATGGAGAAAAAGGGACGCTCGTGTACTGTTGGTGGGAATGGAACTGGTAGAGCCCCTCAAGAAGACAGTATGGACGTTCCTCAAATAATTGAAAAGAGAATTACAGGGGTGCCTGGGCGGCTCCGTCGATTAAGTGTCCAAGTCTTGGTTTAGGCTCAAGTCACCATCTCAGAGTTCGAGGGACAGAGCTCCACATTGTGCTCTGGGCACACAGCTCAGAGCCTGCTTAGGATTCTCTCTCTCTCTGTCCTTCTCTGCACCCCCCTCTCAAAATAAATAAATAAACATTAAATAAATTAAATGTAAAATTACCCTATGATCCAGTAATTCCACTACTGAAATTACCAAAGAATACAAAAACACTAATTCAAAAGATATACACACCCCTATGTTTACTGAAGCATTATTTACAATAGCTAAGATATGGACGCAGTTCAAGTGCCCATCAATTGGTAGAATATACATATGCTTTATATTTATATTTGTATTATATTTATATTTCTATTTGTATTTATATACATGCTACATATGTATCCTGGAATAGTGTTCATCCATAGCAGAGGATGAGATCTTGCCATCTGTAACAACATGGCTGAACCTAAGTGAAATAAGTCAGAATAAGAAAGACAAACACCATATGATTCACTGACATGTGGAATCTCAAAAACAAAACAGATGAATAAACAAAGAAACAAACAAAAAGCAGAATCAGACCCATAAACACAGAGAATAAATAGATGGTTGCCAGAGGGGAGATAGGAAAAATGGGTGAAGGGGACAGGGAGGTACAAGCTTCTATTATAGAATAAATAAGGCACAGGGATGATTGGCACAGCACAGGGAATACAGCCAATGGTACTGTGATAGTGATGTGCGGTGACAAAGAGTAAGTACACTTGTAAGCACAGATAATGTCTTGAGTTGTTTATTTTTATTTATCTAAAAAAATTTAATGTTTATTTATTTTTGAGACAGAGAGAGACAGAGCATGAACGGGGGAGGGTCAGAGAAAGAGGGAGACACAGAATCCGAAGCAGGCTCCAGGCTCTGAGCTGTCAGCACAGAGCCCGATGCAGGGCTCCAACTCACAGACTGTGAGATCATGACCTGAGCCGAAATTGGACGCTTAACTGACTGAGACACCCAGGCGCCCCTGTCTTGAGTTGTTTAACTACTATGCTGTACATCTGAAACTAATAGGACATTGTGTGTCAAATATACTCAAATTAAAAAAAAATAATGATAATGACAGGAGTTGTCAGCTGTTCATTTGTGCACTTTACTACATTATCAGAGAATGTTCATTTCATGCATTCTCATGTTTATACTTACAAGAAATTCAGGAGTTAGCATGAGTAGTAACCATATTTTATAAAAAGAAAATCAAGTCTTTAAGAGTTATCTAGTTTCCAGCATTTCCTCAGATAGTACATTGCAGTGTTATTACTTGGATGAAACACAGCTCATACTAAAACATAGGTCCTTACACATTAACCCAACTTAACATTCATCTATGCTATCCGACAGGAACACTTTGACATGAGAATGAATAGTGATACAATTGAGCAAAGTTACTTGGGAAAAATGCTCTAGAATTAGAAGCCCTTGTAAATCCTGCCTTAGGGCTCCACCCAGGGAAGTTCCGGAACACATATCCCGTGAGGAATGAATGAAGAAAGAGCAAGATGACAGCACAAACTGTTTCAGGAATGAAATTTCAGGGTTTCTGTTAGATTCGGCACCCATTCTGTCCGTAGTATAACCAAAATTCTGAGGGCAATCACAAGATTAGTGACCAAGAAACTTTAAGTATGTTCATTATACACCACACATGCTCTTGACTAAAGCCGGCACATTCATGGTCCATTCTGAAGTACAGCTTTAACTGATCAAATAAAAAGAGAAAAAGTTCTGGTTTTATGGGATGCTGTCTCTCACATGCCTAAACGATTTTGCTATCCAGAACACCAGGCCGTTCCTAGAGAATCATTACAGATAAATTTGTATGTATATGAAAATAAATGTTATATGTTAGCTATGTCAATGAACTTTTTGTTCTATGATTTTACCACACATAAACAGAATGTGGCTTTCCTATGGCATCATCAGCCCACCAGAGACATTTTAATTTTTCCCTCTATCACATTGTATCAAGGCACCACATTTTATTTGATATCACATGCAACAATAACTAAATACCTAAAATTATTTGGATTTTTCCTTTGAATATATTCAAAAGGCTTTTCATTTTCTTTCCCTCCCTCCGCCCTCTTTTCTCCCACCAACATACTTTTTCTCTATTCTTTTCTTCCTTTCTTCCCTTCCTCTTTTTTTCCTTTCCAAAATCTTTAAAAAATTGTTGCTTTATACTTAAATAATCAGGCTATATGATAGGCAAAGGCAATTGGCTTTGGGGACAGCCTCAACATGCCTAACACTGTCCCTGGACCATTTATGACATGAATCAGGTCAACAGCATGTTTCTCAAGAAGTCATAAAAAGTAAAATTAATAATAAAATTAAAAGTCATTAAAAGTCATTAAAAGTCAAATTAACCTGGAAAACAATGTCATCATAAAATCCACATATTCAACCACGCTAAAAAAAAAAAGGACTATTTATTATAAGCTTTATCACTTAATATTTATCACTCTTATTTTTTAAAATCCTTCAGTACTGATTCCATTACAATTTAATAGATATGATCAGAGTATTCTAAATTCACTCAACTGTATTTTTAAAAATACAATGAAATAGTCCATTGACTTTATAAGTTATGTATTTTAATAAGTACATTATGTACACATTAATATATCATTTAGGTAAATATAAATTTAAATATTAACATTAAAAACCCAAATATTTGGCAATTTAGATAAATATTAATTTATCAATGTTTTAAAAATTTAAATTGTGCCAGAAATTGAGGGACTTTGGTTTACACTCATGTATTCCCAATATGTTGATATTTCTCCCAGTTGAATACATTGAATACAATTCTTTTTTTAAGTAAACCAAGTAAACCAAGCCAAATGTTTGGTAAGCCAACCTGTAAAAAATACTTAAAACTGAGATGAAAATATTTATCACTCTCTACTTCAGGATAAGCTAGTATGTAAATTATACTATATCTCTCTGTATATGCATTTATATGTTTATTAAGAGAGTTTTTTGGACCATCAATAGACAGAAGGAAGATCTATCTTTTTATAAAAAAGTAAATATTTAAAATTTTATGACTATGGCAATAGATTCTTTTTCTATAACATTTCCAAATTATAATAAAGTCACTAACACTACAAGTAGCTTGCAAAAATTATTTTCTTAAAATTCATACTGCATTAAAACTAGGCTACAGTTTAATTTATAAATGATAAGCAAATGACTTCTTGGTCCTGCACTCTGATAAAACAAATTGATCGGTCTTTGCTTAGAACCAAAGAAACCTTGGGGGCTACCACTTAGTTCCCTGTCTTTATTTATTCTTTTAAAAAATATTTTCAATGTTTATTTATTTTTGATAGAGAAAGAGACACAGAGTGTGAATGGGTCAGGGGCAGAGAGGGAGAGAGACACAGAATTGAAGCAGGCTCCAGGCTCTGAGCTGTCAGCACAGAGCCTGATGCGGGGCTCAGTCCCAAGAGCCATGAGATCATGACCTGAGCCACAGTCGGACCCTTAACCAACTGAGCCACCCAGGCCCCCCAGCCATCTTTAGACACTACCACCACTGAACCATAACATTCAGATAAATTTTAAAAGATTTTGGCCAAAGTTAGTTCATACATGCTGTTAAGACCCAAGGTGGCATTTGAGGACTTAGACAGTTAGAAAGACTCTTCCTCAGCAAAACATTTGCTGAAAGCCAAGCTCATTCTGGCCTCTGTGAGATGGAGCAGAGTCTCTCCTTCATCTATGAAGACCAATATTTTACCCCCAGCCTCCTTTTGTTAGGATAGTTCTAATTGCGTTTGTATCATCTGAGGAATTATTTTCTTGTCTTTCTGTCTTCATGCCTTACTTATCATAGTTGTTTAGAAATGTATTCAAACTGTAGATTCAAAATTAAAACAAAAAAACAAATTACATATGGTTTTAGGTCACCACCAAAGAAGATGAATACTTTAGATATCCATAGTGGAATCCATTTAGTTTTATTCTTTAGTTAACTAAACTATAATATCTCTTCCTTAGAACAGATATTTTAATATCATGAGGTAAAATGCATTTTGACATTTCAGGCAATGTAGAATTTCAAATAGGGGACTATAAGGTAAACTTTGATCCAACATGATTTATGGAAATTTCATGGGTAATCTCATGATATGTATGTATGTTAAGCGTTCGACTTTGGCTCAGGTCACGATCTCACAGTTCGTGAGTTCAAGCCCCGCATCGGACTCTGTGCTGAAAGCTCGGAGCCTGGAGCCTGCTTCAGATTCTGTGTCTCCCTCTCTCTCTCTGCCCCTCTCCTGCTCGTGATCTGTCTCCGTCTCTCAAAAATGAATAAATGTTTAAAAACATTAAAAAAAAGAAGACTAAGCAATTTTGGAATTTTGATCTATTTACCTATCCACCACAAACAGGCATTATCAAAACAAATGAAATAAATTAGCCAAGACATAAACATTAATTTAATAGGAAAGTGGTAAAATTGTTTGCAAAGATTCTCTTTTCAGCAGGAAGTAGGGGAAAAAATAGAGTTTCTTATCATTATGCCTCTTGGAGTCTTTTGAAGGGTAAATACAATGAGTCCCTTGTTAAAATTTTATGGAAACTGAGGACATGTGTGAAGCATAACAGTCAGCGTTTTTGAAGCCTCCTCACTTACTGTGACAGCAATTTCTATAAATCCAGCTGACCTCGTCTGTCTATTGGAGCATGCATGACTTCAGACAACCGTGATTTTGAAAGACTAATGAGGTGCTGGTATAGCAACCCCTCTTAATGTCACTTCCATTCACCACAAGGATTTGAGATATTTTTTCCGTGAATTTTCAAGTAAGTGACACATTCTCCTTTAGAGCGATATATTTCCCTAAACAAAATGTTCAAAAAAAGAACCCTGATATTAGTGGGAGCTTAATCATTCAATGGGTGCTGAAAACCTCGAGTTGACACCACATAGACCACTGAAATTAAAACTGATGTAAATTTAAATGTAAAAATTATATAAAATATCAGTAATTTAAAATTTTATAAATTATCTATTCTCTAATACCTATCACCTTGCTCATGTTTATAGCAAAGGGATGAATTCATTATATGTGGGATTCACTCATTCAACACGTCTACTGACTAGACACAGCTGAGTCCTGAGGGTATTAGAAGGAGAACTGAGTGGAGGAGATGGAGGTCATCTCATATCCCTACCTTCCTGATGATCATCAAAAGTAATTCAACAAGACTGACCTCATACAACACTGAGGTTGCACCTACCTCCACATTCTTCTGTTGCTCACTCTGCTACATCACTCCTGTGTGAGTGGTTCCTCCCAACATCCAAGTTTCAGATCCAAGTGGTTCCTCCCAACATCCATCCTCCACCCACACCCTTTCATAAGCCCCTTGAGTCAACCCTTCCTCTCTATTTGTCAATCCTTACTCTCTGTTTTTTTAGACTATGTACCCTTGTCTGAATTATGTTACATATTTACTAGACTATGGGTTTGCACATATCTCTGTCCCTTGAGGGTGAGTTCCACTTGAGCAGATGATTTTTTGCCTTTCCATTAAGAGGTCAAAAATAATTTGTTAAGTGAATACTTAAAATATGATCAATGCTTACACACACATGTATCCAGAACAGCCAGGATGCCCAAATCTAGGGATATCACTTACGTGGACATGATGGGTGGTTGTGTGTGGAATCCCCACTGTGGTTGAAATGTCACCTGCATCCCTACTTGCAGTGGCCACGTGCACATTTTTTGAGAGCAGAAAGGAAGTAGAGATTACATCGGTGACTTTTTTGGGAGGGTGGTGGGGAAAGACACAAAAGAGATGATGATAGAACCTATGAAAACATAGCTCCCAAAGGAAAAAAACAGGGGGAGAATATATATTCTTTCAAAAAAGATCCCTGAGTACAGTACTAGAGAAACAGAACTATTGTCATGAAAGTTCTTTCTTCTTCTTCTTCTTCTTTTTTTGTTTCTGGACTGGCTGAATATAAAGCAGTATCTCTTCCCTACTTCACAGCTCCTGTCCGTATATTCTGTTACCCCTGTAATTAGAGTCAATACCTTCTGCTGTTAAGCTTATCCTTTAAAGTAATGACACAATCCTCTTGAGTTTTCGAATAAAGGGACCCTGAGACGGCTTCTATTATCAAGATACAGATGATGTTTTCTCACACCAACTACATTACACAATGTGCCAAATCTGAGTTATGTTGTGAGTTAACCAATTGTTGAAAAGGATTGAGACTTCTGAGTAATATTTTTGGTAATTGTGAGAATCATAGTTACATAGGTCATTTTGTGTATGGTGTGGAAGACCTCCAAGAATTTGCTTATCTCAGAAAGTAGCTAAGTTGGGGCACTGGGTGGCTCAGTGGGTTATGCATCCAACTCTTGGTTTCGGCTCAGGTCATGATCTCATGGTTCACAGGATCAAGCCCCATGTTGGGCTGTGCATTGACAGCACAGAGCCTGCTTGGGATTCTCTCTCTCCCTCTCTCTCTGTCCCTTTCCTGCTCACTCTCTCTCTTAAAATAAATAAATAAACTTAAATAAAATAAAAATGTTTAAAAATAAAAGAAAGTTGCTAAGTTGTTGGCATCTTTTGAATTTAAAACCCACTAATATCTGTCCATAGATTCCCATCTATAGCTAATGTTCATCTCTCAAGATGACAGGCAATGATGAGAAAGACAGATGTGCTCCTGTACTTCTGTACTTACGGGGCTCATAACTGGGACGAGGGGGACAAAAGGTCCACAGATAAACACAACCACCTACTGACATTTCTGATAGAAGCTCTAAAGAAGCATGGGCACTAGCACATGAACATGCTAGAACCAGATGACACAGTTTCAGGATTATAGTTAACTGGACTTTCCACCTCACTGTGCAGGCATTTACACATCAAGATGTGCCTTGAACACATCCCCTGCTACACAGATCGTAGCGACTGTGTTACTGGTCAAGTCTGATCTGGTGCATCGTTTGGGTATGAAAGTGACAAGCTAAAACGTAAGGTGTGTGTCAAGATTGTGGATACTTTATCTTCCACTCAAGGGGATAAAAGTAGACATGTATCATTATGAAGTGACATAAATTAAAGGTATCAATTTAAACAAAAGACCTTGTTAATTTTCGGTTAAAAAAAACTTTCTTGAAGTATGTACATATTTATTTGGGTGGGGGGGTGTAGAGACACAGTTAGCACGTGTTTTCGTGAAAATTTTCCTCTCAAATTGGCCAATGACACAGATGACAGCAGAATTACTTTACAAGTCCAGGCACTGACATCCTCAGGTGTACAAATGATGACTATGTCAGCACTGTACCAAACCAGAGGTGAAGTTCGCCATCTTTCCCATCTGCCTGAAAGCAAGGACGAGGAGAACGAAACATCAACTAACATCTCTGTGCCTGACATTGGCTAAGCGCTTTCATTCTTCATTAAACCCAAACACCAAGCCAGCGAAATGGTCTTGTTATTCTTACATGGAAATGAGGTTGAAAGAAGTCAAGTAAGGGCAGTACAGTATCATTTTTCCTGGTTAAACACAGATGCCAACCCCTAGTGACATTCGTCAATAGCTTTGAAGGACTCGGGCTGTGTGCCAATCCTAATTGCCCTCAGGAAGGACATGACTTAATGACATCTATTAACAAATGAATTAATTGATTTGTTTGTTCATGTACTAGGCCCCTTTCCAAATATGATTTGAGGTGGTATGTGACTTATTTAAATAGAGTGGGGATTCCAAAATGTGAAAGGCATTTCCGCTTTGTGATGTTCTTTTATCTACTAAATTTGACTGTGAAAGGCTCAGTAAATATTAGTATGAGCTAGTACTGGCATAGCCATTTATTCAGCACATACAGAGCAATATGGTGACACAGTGACAACCTGAACCGGGCATTTTTTCCCTAGATGATGGGAACATGACAGCCCTCCCCACCAAAAAAAATCCTGTCATGATGGTGTCGACATTAGATTTTTTTACATCAAAAAACATTTATATATGACAGAGTGGGTCTAACTAATGTGGCAGAGTAAATGTAAATTTATCTCAAGAAAATAGAACCCTGAAATTTCAATTACCTTCTTTATTACTCAGTTCATTTTTACTTATGACTTACATTCTTATAGTGAGCATTAAACACAATATGTTTTCACTTAATGATGATAAAAATATAATTAATTACTACAGAAGGTAACTGCAGGTCTGTATGAAAGATGTTCCAAACTTGCAAACATAGGGAATTTCAACGAGACTATAATGGGCCAAAATAATTAAGTTCTTAATACCAGGGGATATCTTGATTCAGTAATTTTTCTTATATACATAATTATCAAGAAATTACTTATTCAGACCCACATAATTTTCTTCGTAATAATGGGAATCACATTAAATCAGGGAATACTAAACCTGTTATTACCATTACACACAAACATGAAGTAATTTGTTTTCAAGTATACCCAGATTCTTCCCCCTGATGTGGTTTCCAAACTTCTTTTCCCCCATGTCTTTGAAAGCAACTAATATGATATATTTTGTAATGGTATAATTCTCAAAACCTCCCAAGTATGATTTGGCATTAGGGACTACTGTGAAGGGGTTTGGGTCGTGTTTGGCAATCATAATGGTTTTTTTAGTGGATCTGACCGAACGCTAAGGTATCCTTGAAAGACCCTGGGAAACTCTCCCAAGTGTGGTTTTTCCCTCCCTCTCCCCTCCCCTCCCTTTCACACCTGTCGTGACTGCAACGTGTTGACGACATAGTGAGTCCACAGTTGCACAGCCAACTTCCTTGTGCCAGATGTCATGACCTGATAGAGGTCACGTAGTGCACACAGTTCAGTTTCTACGGATGCGGCATTAACATAACTACTGAAGACACTGAGCAGTATTTACCTCTGAATCTTCGGGAAAACATGTTTTTCAAAGGTAAACATGTCTCAATCCCCTACAGACATCAAATAAATAACACATTCCTTGTCAAATGTTTTCACTCAGATACATTTTAAAATTTATAAAAGTAGCGTCACACATTCAGCTTTCCTCACAGAAGCCAACTCATAAAAACAAAGGAACTTAAAAGTAGGGACGAATCTGAATGGGAGCTAATAACTAGTGATCCTGTCCCCTCTGTTTGAAAATCCTACTTTTCTAAGGATGAGACAAGAAATCTTGGCACTATCTTTATGGTCTAGCCGAACCCACAGAGTCTGACTTGGGTTTACTGCTCCAGACTCCTGACAAAAGTATTTTCTTTTAGTTTTTGATCATTATTTTTCTTCCTCTGACTTTAGGGCCTAATTCTGTCATGTCACCTTCCAGTGGAAATGCCTCTTTCTCTTCCAGACTTCAACTTTCAGCCACTTTTTCCAGAAACTTCCTTGACTTTCCATACAAAATCAGGCTCTCTTCTGTCTAATTTCATAGCACTATAAAGATTTACTTTTCAGAGATTTATGGCCTGTCATTTCTATTTATTTGATTTCTAACTCTCTGAATTTGAAATTCTTAGGCTAGGAAACATGACCGTTTTAATCTTTAATACCTAATGCAGTACTCTTAATTAACAACGGATACACACGTGTAATAAATATTAAAGAATTTCTATTTTGTTTGGAACATAAGGACAGAGATTTAAGTTAAATATAATCCACAGTTTATGAAACATTGCCATCAGTGGATCAATAGGCATATTTGCTTCTCATTTATTTATTTATTTTTTAATATTTATTTATTTATTTTGAGAAAAAGAGAGAAAGAATCCCAAGCAGGCTCTGCTCGGTCAGCACAGAGACTGACACGGGGCTCGATCTTAAGAACCTGTGGGATCGTGACTGGGGAGCCCAAACAAAGAGTCAGATGCTCAACCGACTAAGCCACCCAGGTGCCTCCACTTAGCATTTCTTTTTATTTATTTATTTATTTATTTATTTATTTATTTATTTTTAATATATGAAATTTATTGACAAATTGGTTTCCATACAACACTCAGTGCTCATCCCAAAAGGTGCCCTCCTCAATACCCATCACCCACTATCCCCTCCCTCCCACCCCCCATCAACCCTCAGTTTATTCTCAGTTTTTAACAGTCTCTTATGCTTTGGCTCTCTCCCACTCTAACCTCTTTTTTTTTTTTTTTCCTTCCCCTCCCCCATGGGTTCCTGTTAAGTTTCTCAGGATCCACATAAGAGTGAAACCATATCGGTATCTGTCTTTCTCTGTATGGCTTATTTCACTTAGCATCACACTCTCCAGTTCCATCCACGTTGCTACAAAGGGCCATATTTCATTTTTTCTCATTGCCACGTAGTACTCCATTGTGTATATAAACCACAATTTCTTTATCCATTCATCAGTTGATGGGCATTTAGGCTCTTTCCATCATTTGGCTATTGTTGAGAGTGCTGCTATGAACATTGGCATTTCTTTACATCTTTTATCCTCATACCTTACTCCTACAATCTTCCTCAACCACGTCAATGAATTTAAAGAGAACCTTAACTGAACAGTTGTGGTACATCGTGTACTATTGTTCAGTAAATATCCACTCCTTTTTCCTCCACTTCCAGGCCCACTGATTCTGGGTTGGGCTGTGGGACTTGCTTTGGTCAATGGACCCAAGACAGACACATAGCCAGTGGCTTGACCTGTGGCCATGTCAGTTGGGCAAATTCCCTTGTGGTTTCATGGTCACTGGGAACAGGGCAGGCTAGCTTCGGCAAAGATCCCTGAAAGAAGAAGACTCACGTGGGACAGAGTTGAGGCCAACCTTCAGCCGGAGAGCAGGGTCGGCCAACCCCTAGCTGCCTTGGAGATCTACGAGTAAGAATATAAATCTTTGATATAATGAATTAGTAACAATTTGGTACTGTTTACTCTGCAGCATTTTTGGGGGAAGACCTAATTGTTGCATACTGTGTGCAGTTTTACTTTTTTAAAAAAAAAGCCTTTATATAATGGCATTATTTTCTTTTTCTTACTACTTTCACTGAGTATTATGTTCCCACATTTCATTCTCGGTGCCGTGTGCTCATAAAATCCTGCTGTGCTAGAAGTTCTGAAGATACATCACACTTAATAATGACCATAGCTGTATGGGAATCTCTCTGAAGTGCTAGTCCCCCGTGTGGCTGAAATTCCTGATCCTGAGATTCCCCTGAATGCTTTGGGATTCTCTGACTCTGTGGCAAGTCTGCTTGGAGCAGGGGAGAGAACGGGGGTGAGGGTCCTCCATTATCATGCTGAGAGAGCCAGGTTTAAAGCCAGGCAAGCCATCTCATGCGCCCGGAGCACTGGCCTGCTCAAACAGAACCCTGAGTTCAGAGGGCTCACCTCAGGCACATGCACTGCAGAAAGACCCCCAGAAGAGATCAGGCTGGGAAGAAGTTGTCACAGAGGCCCGCTCCTTCTCCGCTGCCCTGTACCTTACGCATCCCCGACCCATGCTCGGTTGACCCGACCTGTGACCTTTACAGGCTTTCCCGGAGTGCAGGTGAAAAGAAAAGAGAGAAGGTAGCAGAATATAAACAGTAAATACAGAAGGCAAGTATCAGAGATGCAAAGCCTGAAAAAGACCAGGGAAAGACAACAACAATGGCAGATAATATTTGCTGAATATTCACTCTATGGCACCAATTGTTCCCAACAAATGCTATCATATAATCCTCATACCAATCCAACAGAGTAAGTACTATTTTGTTATTCTTTTTAAAAATTTATTTATTTATTTTGAGAGAGAGAGAGTTGCACATGAGTGAGGGAGGGGCAGACAGAGGCCCCCCCCCCCCCCAGCAGGCTCGACGCTATCAGCACAGACCCTGACTCGGGGCTCCGAGTCACACAAATAGTCTCACAAATAGCGAGACCATGACCTGAACTGAATGCAAGAGTCAGACAATTAATGAACTGAGCCACTCAGGTACCACATAAGTACTGTTTTTTTTAATGCTATTTATTTATTTTGAAAGAGAGCAAGTGGAGGAGGGACGGAGAGAGAGGGAGAGAGAAAGGATCTCAAGGAAGCTTCATGGTCAGAGCAGAGCCCAATGTGGGGCTTGATTTCATGAACTGTGAAATCATGACCTGAGCCAAAAATCAAGATTTGGATGCTTAAAGGACTGAGCCACCCAGGCGTCCCAGTACTTTTATTTATTTATTTATTTATTTATTTATTTATTTATTTACTTACTTACTTACTTATATTGTGGTAAGAACACTTAATATGCGATCTACTTTTTAAAAATATTTTTAAGTGTACTATACAGTAGTGATGACTATAAGTTCAATGTTGTACGGCAGGTCTCTAGAACAACAATGACAACCAAATAAATAATCTGGTTAAAAAAATGGGCAAAGAACTTGGATAAAGATTTCTCCAAAGAAGACATACGGATGGCTCACAGACACATGAAAAGATGCTCACCATCACTCATCGTTATGGAAATGCCAATCAAAACCACAATGAGACATCACCTCACACATGTTAGGATGGCTATTATCAAAACAATCCAATAGAGAACAAATGTCACCAGAGAGCTAATGTGAACCCTCGTACGTTATTGGTAGGATTGTAAACCAGTGCAGCCACTATGGAAAACAGTATGGCGGTCCCTCAAAAAATTGAAAAGAGAACCATCATATGACCCTGCAATCCTATTTATAGGTGTACACCCAGAAGAATTGAAATCAGGAACTCAAAGAGATACCTGTAGAGACTCCATGCCAGTGTGTGGCTTAGCTCTGAGGGTGTCGACATCACAAACCCAGATCATGTGAAGCCAAGATACTCTTCCAGACGATCTCTTCCCATTTCCTCTGACCAGAACTTTACAATAAAACACATGATTTAAGCCACGACGGAGGCCTACAGGAACGCCGTGGAAGCCTTGCTATATTTCAGTCAATTCCCTTGGAAACCGCTTGCTGATGCATACTGGGATCCTAACCGCATGAGGTTTATTCTCATAAAAGAAAAATGGTGTAAATCACGGCTGTATCACTGAGTGACACATATTTAAAGGCCAAAACACCCCCTAAGCTTCACAGATGCTGCCATTTACAACAAAAGAAAAATGCCCCTTTAGTCCTAGAAAGATGGCAGGTTTTAATTAGAAGAGCAATATTTACATCTGAAACAGTTAAATCTAATATTGATCTCAAGTAATGCTAACAACGTAATTGTTCTTGAAAGGAATCAATAAGCCACAGAAAGAAAATGACACAGATTCTTAAAACATTAGATAAGCCTTTTCCAGACATTAATCATGTATAAACTTTCTCATAAAACCTTCCCTTTTGTACTCATTTACACTCTCAAATCTAATTATAGCTCATTGTCATTTTAGAGATCAAGTCCCAACTGTCTCTCTGTGTGTTTTCTTTCTAATTAAGTATTCGAGACCAGAGAGACACAGGTTGAGGCTACATCATCTCAATTTTCACAAGCTGACATGCTTTGCAAAAACAGCTTTTGATAACTATTCCCTGACAGCTTTGATGTGAAGGGAAAAAACCAGTGAGCTGTGTGCACTCCCCCACATGCTCCAGGGTCAGCCAATGTGGTTGGTAGGCACTGAGCTTTGACAGAGTCTTTGCTAATTTAAAATGCTGCCAATAATCTAAGTCAGTATAACATAACAACACAAGCTAGGATGTGGTGAGTGAGGAAAAACAGATCTGTAGCGACATCAATGGAAAATAATACTGAACACCGTGTTACACGGAGGCAAAAATATAATCTCAAACTCCTAGCCTTGAATGGTTTTAACTTTTGCCCACAGGGCAATCAGGGATAGAGGTAAGTGTTACTTTGGTTCTACTGTGAGACCCAAGGGGTAAACATTTTGAGAAGATAACCACCATTACTTGGCATTATTTGGTGACATCTTGTCAATTCGATAAAACACAAAGTGTGCATCGCAGAAAAGAAAACCCGGCCATCTTTTTTTACTCTCTAGAGACCAACGACACTTGAATGATTGGGAAGGATGTTAAAGCCACCTATGAAAACACTTTAAAAATAGTTCCCCAGGCAGGGTGTCTGAACTCTGAATGGCCAGGAAAGCTCTCAAAATCTCAGCAGAGGGGAAAAAGTACCCTACACTTGCAATTATTGGCCCTTTAAAAAATTCTTTCTTTTTTTTAAGCTTATTTATGTATTTTGAGAGAGAGGGAGAGCAAGTGAGCACGGGGGATGGGGGCAGTGAGAGAGAGGGAGAGAGAGAATCCCAAGCAGGCTCTGCAATGTCAGCACAGAGGTCGACATGAGGCTCGAACTCACAAACCATAAGTTCATGACCTGAGCCGAAGTCGGATGCTTAACTGACTGAGCCACCCAGGCGCACCAAAATTATTTCTGACCAAAAAAACATAGTGAGAACACTCAACTGATTTTTAAAGCCAATTACTATTGAGAACTTTCAAGATTTCTCTAATGGAGCATATTTATTTCCCAAGTGAATATCCAAATTCGGAAAAAGAAGTCTTCAACATCTCAGTAATTCTCACACCAGTATAAGCAAATAAGAAAGTTGGTCACAGTTGCTAATATTGAACACGTTCCCAATCACTACTTTACTTTAAAAAGGAATCTAATAAATTCCTGAAATGCATGAAGTAGAAAGAGTACTATCACAATGAGGAAAAAAAATCCTCTGTGGGCTCCTCACGCTTTCTTGGAAATAGTAATAATGTAAACTTCATTTATTTATGCCAACTTTTCTGCGTCCACATGCTCGCAAGGGACATTACTCCGTCAGGCACTCGCCCTGCCTGCAAAGAGAACCCCTGTGTCCCAGGGTCTGGCTTGCAGCTTCGGAAAGAATAAAATATGCAAATGGAAATTACACTTGCAGTTTTGTTTTGTCAAAGTCTGGAGTGAGAAGTCTCTGGTGAGCACAAAGAAAAGGTTAGCAATTTTTAATATCCAAAATGATCAGTCATTCCCTACTCATCTCTCTGGTGAACTACATAATGCCAAAGCTGTCACAAAAACAAGGCAGAAAATAAAGCCTTAACAGCTTTAATTCAGTGGGAAAAAACAAAAAACAAAAAGCAACCTTCCCTCTAGAGCACTCTACTTCTGCACAATATGCATTTTATAATTCTTAAATGATATTCAGCAGCAATGCTCTCTCTGGCTCTAAGACCTTACCCAGTTTCTCCATCTGATACCTCAAAGGATTTTGTTGTTGCTATTTTCTAGGTGAAAACGGGTGGTTCTCACTTCATTCAGAAGACATATGGTGGCTTGAAGAAGAGGTGGCCAGCCTCTCGAGGTGAAAATGATTACCTCTGAGTTGTAGCAATGCCCAGTATAGAAGTGGTGCCTGGCATTGCGCACGGCACCCGCCTTAACCTCACAGCCCTCAGACGGCCAGACTGGGGCTTGCGGATATGCACACGGGTCCCCAAGATCACAAATAACTCATTTCCCGAATACCCGTCACACATTGTCAGTTCTGAAGAACACAGAAATAACTGTGAATTTTTTCATTTATTCAATTATTTAACAAACGTTTCCTAACAGACCACTAAGTTTCAAGCATTGAGTTGGATACAGGAATGAAAACTGGAATTAAGGTTTGATTCCCGTCCCCAAAGACTTCAGCTCCTAGTTTGGAAAGGAGACCATTATATATCCACACGTGTCTCCATAGATACTTATACGTGGAGCCCTGAATGGTATCTTCTAATCAGTAAATGTTGATGATAGCAACCAAGTGGAAATTGCTTAACAAGCTCATCCAAAAAATATTTATTCTGTACTTATGGCACCAACGTAAAATAATAAAAAGAAAAATCAATGATACTGTTTTTGAAAATTGCGCAATATAATATTTATCTTCTGAGATTTTTCACGGAATTGAGCCTTTATTTCTGGTTGGTGCTGGTGCAGCCCAATGGTGACCATGCTAGTTTAAGGGATCTGCCTTGCAGCAATGATAGGGAAACTCAGTGATGAATGCTGGGTAGGCAAAAGATGGCTGGTGGGTCAAGGATCAGCACCGAGTCTGACAACCTGTCAGAATGGCTAAAATCAACAACACAAGAAACAACAGGTGCTGACGAGGATGTGGAGAAAAAGGAACCGTTGTGCACTGTGGGTGGGACTGCAAACTGGTGCAGCCACTGAGGAAAACAGTATGGAGATTCCTAAAAGGTTAAAAATAGAACTACCATATCATCCAGTAATCACACTATTGGGTATTTACCCCCCAAATACAAAAACATTAATTCAAAGGGATACATGTAACTCTTATGTTTATTGCAGCATTATTTATAATAGACCAATTATGGAAACATCACAAGTGTCTATCAATAGATGAATGGGTAAAGAAGATGTAGTATGTGTGTGTGTGTCTGTGTGTTTAGACACAATGGAATATTACTCAGCCATAAAAAAGAATGACATCGGGGCACCTGGGTGGCTCAGTAGGTTAAGCGGCTGGCTTCGGCTCAGGTCATGATCTCGCGGTCCGTGAGTTCGAGCCCCGTGTCAGGCTCTGTGCTGACAGCTCAGAGCCTGGAGCCTGTTTCAGATTCTGTGTCTCCCTCTCTCTGACCCTCCCCCGTTCATGCTCTGTCTCTCTCTGTCTCAAAAATAAATAAACATTAAAAAAAATTAAAAAAAAAGAATGACATCTTGCCATTTGCCATGACATGGTTGGAACTAGAGAGTATTCAGCTAAGCAAAATAAGTCAGAAAAAGACAAGTACCATATGATTTTACTCATATGTGAAACTTAAGAAACAAAACAAATGAACAAAGGAAAAATACAGGAGAGAGAGAAAGAGAGAGAGAAACCCAAAACAGATTTTTAACTCTAGAGAACACACTGATGGTCACCAGAGAGGACGTTGGGGGGATGGGGGTAACAGGGGATGGGGGTTAAGGAGGGTACTTGTTGTGATGAGCCCTAAATAATGTATGGAAGTGTAGAATCACTATATTTTACACCTGAAACTAACATAATTCCAGATGTTAACTATACTGAAATTAAAATAAAGACCTTAATAAAAAAGCCTGAGTCTAATAAAATACATATTCACTAACTGAAATAAATATGCTCAGTATCTCAACTGAATGACTGGCATCTGCCTCTCACCTACTGACAAGCCAGCGTTAGGTATAAAATGTTAAGAGGTACTACTGGGGATGCAAATCTAAGACCTTCTTAGAAGAAGTATGGAACCTGAGCCTTCTGTGTTTCCATGAAAGAGCTTCCGGGTGCAAAAAACAGGGCCTTCTCTCTGGATAGCTTAGATAAGTGATGGCATTTATTTATAGAACAGATAACAGACCAAGACAACTCCTGTGACATCAGTGGGGTGACCTGAATGTCAAACCAGGGACCACGGTGGCAGGTCCCAACGGTGAAATGAGGATTTTGCCATCCATGCTAAGATGGTGAGGTCTGTCCCACTGAGGTGATGAGTACAGCTACATTAGTCTTCATCTTAATTCCATTAATCATAACACTGCCTTAAATTCTGTGCTAATATGAATTTCTTAGAAATATGAGCATTTTAAGATGCTGTGCTTTTTATACTCATTTACTACAGCATGTTGTAATTTCTATATGCAGTTATGTTCTTCCTGCACGACTGTCAGGTCAGGAGAGCAAAAACTGGTTAGCACAATAATCAGTCTAGGCTTGATGTTCTAAACACAAGTCTTGAATAGAATTGAACGTGTGTTCCTAATTTCTAAGTATTTTCTGCCTCTGAAAGTTTACGTAAAAAGCAGAAAAAGAACCGATGTCACATTCAGCATCTGTACTGTGTGTGCTCACATCTATGAAATTTCGCCTACCATATTTCCCAAAACGCAGTAAATCAGTTTCAAAGACATTTTAACACACTCAAGAAAAGGAGCTTCTGAGTGAAAGGTCATTGCTTTCATGTTAACATTATTATTTTTCAAGACCTTATAGTCACAAATATGGGGAAGACTTTATATGGCCCGTCACAGTTGAAGCTGAAAAATGTTATGACTGCCATTCACCTTTTCTTAAATAAATACCATTATACAAATAGTATTTATATAAGCAATATAAAGCAGAACTTCTAAATCACTTATATAATTCCGGTCTTCTTCTATTTTCTTACTTTTCTATAATGGCTTATTAGATATTTCTATTATTTTTCTAGAATATATCAGCCACTGACTAATAGTGGTAGCTCACTCGAAGTAAAAGATTTAAAGTCTTCATCACTTAGCTATTATGAGAATAAGTAATTAATTTTTATAGAGCACTCAAACTATTTATAGAAAGCATTTTTATGTAGGTACTATTATTTCTATATGCTACTTTTAAGACAGTAAAATGATAACATCAAGGAACATGTACCTCACTTCTGCTATAATAAGGTTTTCATTGAAAACCCTCTATTTCGGAAGGCAATTTGGGATATCTCAAAAGAGGTAAAATTCTAGATAAAAAAAGAAGGTATTAGATATGTTCTAAAAGAAATATTAACATTTCAATTTTACTCAAATTAACACATTCAATATAAGTACTGTGTCACCTGTTGATCTAGAGTTTGTTACCAGCACAGTCATATATGAATAACATGGAAAATACATTGGGATCGAACCCAACTGAACTTAGCTTCCACTGTTGTAAATACAGAACCCAAATGATGCTGATTCCAAACCCAGAGAATTCTTTCCACATGTATTTATCACTAGCGCTAAACTGGTGAATCATAAATTTTGAACTCCAGAAAAACAAAAAGCGTGTGCGCAACTGTCTGTGTTCCACAGTAATCATTTGCAATATGGTGGGTACCTGTGGGTGCAACAGGTGAGAGCACGCAAAATGCCTGAGAACAGGGTGGAGCTCAACTTTTATGCTGTCCCAGAACCTGCGTCATTTGTGAGCGTGCAAGGTTTTCTTCACTACAGCTCAGAGTATTAATTAACGTCTTCTACTTACAGGAGGGTCTGCGTCTTCAGCATAAACCGTGATGATAGGTGTGCCCTTGACAGCATCCGGAGCCACCATCCCTTTGTAGATTCGTTTACTAAATACTGGAGGATAATCATTCATATCCTGTAAAACACAATGAAGGGTTTAGAGCCTCCCCTGAAACCAGGTTAGGGACACAGTTACTAGACTGGCCCCGTCTCTTCCTATCACGCAATCCATTAGCCACTGTCAACCTTCCACCTCCTCAATGCCATTACTGTTCCGGCACAACGGTGCCCCAAAGGAACCTGGCAGAGCTCCTGTACGATATTAATGGGCGGGGGTATCAGCTGAAGGCCATTCGACTCGGGCAAGCAGTCTGAAATTCTGCCTTATGGAGACGGGGGTAAGGCTCGAAATGGTAGCCAAAGATACTTCCAGTGGTATGAGGTGATTTTGAACTTTGAAAACGAGGACAGGCAAATTTGATACAAAGTGCCATTCTCTGGAACAGGTGACATTTTTGTTGGTTTTGTGGTTGCTCCTTTAAAAAAACATAAGTCTTTAATGTGTCTATTGCAACTGAAAATTCCTTATATACTTAGCAAAATGATATGATGAGCACATCTCTGAAATACAAACTGTGAGATTGCCTTGGATGTGGTCTTCCATTTTTACTGAAGTAAGAGGATTAAGGAATGTTTTCCCTGTAGTACCCTATAAGAACGGCACATAGAATTAGATGTTCCTATAGACAGAAAGCAATGGTAATTTCCTGAAGACTTTTTCAAACTAATTTCTAGCTGTCCTTTTTCTGTCTACAATTCGGTGATATGAGTACATTCTTATTCACGCAGGGTCACTCATTAAACAAAATGTATCAAGTTCCTCCGCTTTTACGACTCAAGGCTAGGCACTGGGGATACTGTGGTGATGCACAAAACTAATGGCCCTGACTTCACGTTACCGAACGGCCACTGGGCAGGTAAAGACTGATTCTGTGGCTAGGTAGTGACTTTGCCTAAATTAATCTACTTATTTCGCACAGCCAGATTACTAAGCGTGGTCCCTTGAGAGCTGACCCTTTTGTTTCCTCACCATGTTATCTTTTATGGAGGACTGCACATCATTTTTTCTTCAAAAATAATGCTTATTAAGATGGATGATTTGTATTTCTTAAATTTACTTATTTTAGAATAATTACACCCTGCGTTGTTCTGGGTACTCTGGGTGAGACACAGTTGAACCTAAAGCTCAATGTGTTAATTATCTTACTCCCCAAGTCATCTTCTTCTCACTTGCTGTTAAAAACGAAGGAAGAAAATTGTCATACATAGTCTTTCGTATCTGCTGTGATACAACAATTTCCCTGCACAATGTAAATTGGAAACTCACTAATTAACTGATTATAAACACCTCTCTTTGCAAAGAGGTCGGGATAATTATCTTTTACAATCAAATGGAGCCTTGTTTTTCTGTTCACAGTAGAGTTGACTTCTGAGTTGTAAATATGAAAAACGTGCAGACTTTAATAAGGGTAAGAGATTTTCAACAGTAAGCAAAAGTAAAAATATCGTTTCCTCTGCTTCACAGATAGTATCCATAACTGTCCATGGACAACAACAACAAAAGGCTTCCTTTATAAATTATGACCTTTAGAATCTGAACAAGAACATGAGTCTGAGAGCACTCAGTCTTGGTAATGAGGGTGGTGTGGGTATTGATCTTGAGTTTCTAGGCAGGGGGGGGTAAATATGTAAAACATTTGCATGCACACTTTCCCCTGCTCTCTTCAAGAGTTCCAATTAATTTAACGAGTGCATCTTGAACTAACGGGGTGGAAATGAATCCTTCTGCAACCCTTAGTTGTAACTCCCGGAGGTCAGAAGGAGCCCAACACCAGTATTTTTTTCCATGAGTTCCCAAACCCATTGGGAGTCACATTTACTGAGTGACACGAATTCAATATGTTCCTATAAATTGTCTTCTTTTTTTTCATCTCAAAGGACACTTCAAACCCTAATGGTACAAGATGCTTTTGGATAATTTGATTCTTCAGGGGGAAAAAAGAGGGATATGGCTTTCCAGTTATGTCATATAGCTGCGAACAGCACTGAGTACGGTGACCGCCCCTCCTTTCCTTTTTTTCTGGAAAAGTATTCACTAGATTCACCTCTGAAGGCGGAGTAGATATTTTTTTATAATCTGGCCTCAAACTGATTAGGCACAAACCTAAGGCGGTAAATAAACTGAAGGCCTTTAAAAGACGGGCTCCTCTCCTACTTCAGTTTGCTGGCCTTTGACAGGGTGAGCAAGAAATCAATACGGCTACTATAGCAGCATTTCTTTTTATAGCACACTGTACACATTTTGGGGTTACAATCTTCTATTGTAGCTAAGACGTTCTTGCACAATGCATTATTTCAGATGAGAAAATTTATTGAAATGCAATGCCAACAAGCCTAATCAATAGTTCATTATATTTATGCTCCAGGGATGTCTGACGCACAATGTACATAAATCTGCTTCTGTGCAAATACTCTGTTATGCAGCAAATTAAAGACAAGTTCCACTCTTCAAAGACAACCTCTTTTCTCTTGCCCATTTTCCACTAGAGGGTAGTATTGGCAAAAAAGAAGCAGACCTTCCTTCTGTCTTCTTGTTAACAGTTTTAAGACCCGGAATAGTGCGCGCTCTGGGGTTACAGTTCTTGTGGGTCTGGACGAAATTACTGCTCATGTTTCTAAAGAGTATTCTGAATGTTGACACAGTTCTCATCGAGAACAACTCTATGACCTTCTTAGGAAAAAAAAATGCACTAGTCACGTTATAATTTGTTTCCATATATCAAACAAATAAAACTGCACCTGAAGCGAGCTAGAAAGAAGAAAATACGAGTTCCATTTATTTATTTTCTAAATGAAAGCTTAAAATAATCACAGAAACCCTTTACACTTTGTCGGACCACAGCATAGATTAAGGAATCTTTTTAAATGAGCGTCCCAGGAAAACAGGAACTTGTTGGGAGAGTGCAAATTAATGACGGGTTTGCTACGAAAAAGTAAAGAAAGAGATGACAAAAAAAGTCTTGATTTTCTGGAATCATGGGTAAGAACTGTTCTCCGTAAGAGATTTTTCCAGATAGAAGAGTACTAAATGTATATATTCCAATCATCTTTTTATTTTTTTTAACTTTATTTTTCTCAAAGTTATTTGTTTTTTTGTTTTTGTTTTTTTGATAAAGAGAGAGAACATGAGCAGGGGAGGGGCAGAGAGAGAGAGAGAGAGAGAGAGAATCCCAAGCAGGCTGTGCACTGTCAGCACAGAGTCTGAGGTGGGGCTTGGACTCATGAACCGTGAGATCATGACCTGAGCCAAAGTTGGATGCTCAATGGATTGAGCCACCCAGGTGCCCTCGACCATCTTTTTGAAAAGGATGAAAAGATAGCAGATGCCAGACGTCGGCCTCAGCTCCCCCTGCATGCCCCACAAGGGACAGGGACGGGCCAGGCCAGCCACTGGAAGGGCTCCTCTCCCTGCTGCCATAGCCCTGCCTGGCTCAGCACTGTGCACCTACAACCGTTTGCTGCCTGCCCCTCCTAAAAGCTGTGGAGCTCAGGAAGCTGACGCCTGTCTTTATTGGCACAAGGCACGGTTAACTTGTCCTCTGCCCCTTCCGGGTCTGTTGTCCACGGCCGGACACCTTGCGTTTGCTGTTTCTGGGCTTAGCTGCCTTCCGTGACTTCCCTCCCTTCTCTTGTGGTTCTGTGCAGAGAACCCATTTCCAGCCAAACAATCTTGTATTGTTCTGTCCTGTTTTGCAGGGGCTTCTCCTAAACACAAATTGTAAATATACATCATTTTTTCCTCTATTTTTGGGTCAAAACTTGTCCTGGCAGTTTCTGTCCTAGAGGCCTAAGTTGGTTTTCGTTCTGGTTTTATTTCTGAGTATGTGGCTATTCGGGATTCTTGGGGGGCTGCATACCCTGATGCAGATGCAGTGGTGCTCAGTGTTACAAATACTGATGGAGCCCCCCTGGGTGTTAGGCATTATTTTTGTTGTTGGGGACGATACTGCCACCAAGACAGGAGCAGGACCTGCTGGCACTGAGCTGCCGGGTAGGAGCAGACAGCAAAGATGAAAGGGTACTGTTGAGTGTCATGATTGTTATGAGAAGGAAGTACAATGATGTGAGGAAAGTAGGCAATGAGGAGTTGAACTGAACCCAGGATGCACCTGCTACTTTAGCAAATGCTCCCTCCCTCACGCCCGCTGTTAGGTGGAACCTTCCTCCTAGATGGATGGCTCCAGGAGGGGAGCACAGCCCTGGGCAAGGCTGATGAACCCACAGCTTCAAACTGTAACCCCATTTCCATCTGGCCTCCCACTTTGGGAATGGTAATGTAGGGAGCAGGGAGCTGATGACGTTTTGAGTTGTTTTCCAAGCCAGCAGGCTCAGGGCAATTGGAAGAATATGCATGTGTATATCCTGAGCTCAAATCTTTGAGCAGATCCCCTCTAACTGTAACGCCCCGTCCAGGCTTTCTCTGTCTCTGATGTGCACAACAATTACTGCGAGTCAGGCATCATGCCAGGCCTGTTAAATTACTCATCTCATTTTTCTAAATTATGTTAGCTATTGGCATTTCTGTTCTATATATAAAGAAACCCAGGCTTAGAGAGGTCAGGTTGTTCATGGTGATCCAGCTGGTGAAGGACAGACCCATGACTTCGTGCTGGCTTTCCAGACCCTGGAAGAGTCATTCTGAGATTTGGAGGAGAGGAGAAAGGGAGTGGGTCAAGTCGTCAGAAGATTATATATATGTAAGACGATTTGGGTAGGATTTTCATTACAAAAAAATCTACATACAACTTTTTAAAGATCTCTGTTCAAAAGTATTTTACAGTTTAAAATTTCTTATAATACAATAACTCTACTGTTACCTTGGCATCCTACTAAGCTTCTAAACATTGCATAATGCTAATCTATTTCCCTGAATATAATTTTTATAATTGTTTATAAAGTTTGTTTTTGTTTGTTGGTAAAAAAAAAAAAAGGGGAGCGAGGCTTTTATGAGTTGAATTTGTATGCTTAAAAAAACAACTTCCTCAATATTTAACCCTAGAGTTATTTTCATTAATACCCAATAAATTTGTCCCCAGATTTCGTTTTTTGGAAAATTAATCCTATCAGAAGCTTTATAAACAAACAAGCAAACAAAAAATTCCATAATCAGCTATGGAAAATGTGGGAAATTACTTTTTATTTTCTTGATGTTCACATTATGAAGACCCACATGGAGGTCTACCGTGGAGACCTCTGTTTACTTCTGTGCACAGCAGTATTTCCCAAATCCATTTGCCTATGAAATTCTTTGTATATGAGACCCATTACCATCTCAAGCAGCTCATGCTCTAGGAAATACACCCTGAGAGATCCCAAAGACAGCGAAATATTAAAGGCGCACACTCTGTTTGGAACACTCTATGACTTTGGTGAATGAATGAGAGGTTTCAGAGAATCTATTGAGAATTCTGATGCATTGAGAGTGCCCACAAGTCTGTGGTAGCCAACTCATCAGGATGGAGACAGTAGCCACCTCGAGGGTGGCGAGGCACAGGGAGAGATCATAGCGGTAACTGCTATCAACAGGCTTATCAGCATCTACTGCCCCACAGAGAGGCAGTTCAGATTTGGAGACTTCCGGTAAAAAGGAGAATGAAAGAATCACTGAGGAGTAAGAGAACATAATTGTGTACCTCCCTGGGACTCCCACAAGGAAGGCACCTCCCTGGGACTCCCACAAATCACTGGGTGGTATCTGGGGAGCCATGACAGGGACCCACAGAAATAGGAATCACTTCTACTTGTGAGAAACTATTGTTAAGTCTGGGCAAGCACCTTTTTATTTGTTTCCTCTGGTTTGCTTATCTAGAGGAAGTACGTTACGTCTGAGTCGTAAAACTCTAGAATAACAGATACTTTAAAAAACCATCTGGCTCAGCCCCATGGCATGCTCTTCCTGATATATCCACATTCTTTAAACTTGGCAGTAAGTATCTTAGAAAGAACACACTAATAAGAATATGATAATGCAGAGTGGAATAAAGGAAAATATCCGAAGGCCATAGTCCAAAACAAGTATTTTCTCCAGTTCAACCAACCCTAAGGGAAAGGTCAGCAGTGGTAAAAAAAAATAACGATCGCTGGATTAGCATGGCCATACCCCCCTAGCTGGTTCATTGAAATCATCCTTTATTCAACTGTCTCCCTCCAGAGAAAGGGAAGGAGGATGCTATAAATGCTGCACTGTGCCAAGGTTCTCATTTGTTTGAGTTCTGGACCATCTCCCGGTCTATTAAAGCATGACTCGTCTGAGAGGATGAAAACTAGGACTCTACCAGTGCCGTGACCATGGAGCATCAGCGGCACATCACCAGCCGTCAGGGGTCTGTGGTGTGACAAGTGCCCCTTTGTAACAGGCATTGAGTTTCCATCTGGAAAAGCAATCCCTTCCCTATGATTCTACGGGGAAAGGGACATCTATCTTCCTCCTGGAGAGGAAACACCTCTGAAAGATGAAAATGTTAGCCCCATCTTCCAGGGCTCACTGCATCCCCCAGCAGCCTTGGTCCTTGTGGATGTTACTTCACGTCTGGCCCTTCCAGTTCCCCTGCCCTCCTCCTACACCTGCATCTGCAACACAGGCAAACACACTGGAGAGCCAAGTCTCCTGCCCCCACAGAAGGACCACCTCCCCCAGCCCTCCCCCTGCAGTCATGCCAGCTGAGTTATAATCAGCAGAGGACTTATGTCATCGTTCGTCCCAGAAGAGCCTCCATAGGCCTTTCAGGGATGTCCAGCATCACAGAGCCAAATCACCTACGCCCACTTTTCTGACTGGTCTTCATCTTTTGGCTCATTATAGAAGACAGACCTTTTCTTTGTGTGTACTTTCTGTATGATAGCACAACTCCATTTGTAAGGGTATATTTTTCTCTGGGTTTTTCACTTTAAACTGTATAGAATTTTAGTTTTATTTTTCAGAGTTTTACTCACATCATCTAATTTAACTACTATGTAGTCCATTTTTCAGTTATATTCAAACAAGATACAACGAAGAAGGTTGTATATATCAGTGTCCTACAAAAACTTTGCAACAAAAATACATATTAATTGTATGATCACCATTGGTTTTGTTCTGGATGACTCAGAAAGCACTCTGCAGGTATCTGTGATAAAATTCTACTTTTTCTTCCAAGCATCGCTTCAATTTTCCCATCCTCGCTCCAATTTTAAATAAGTTTGATGGAGTAAATATTAAGCGTTGGATCTTTTTTCCCCCTTCTTCTTCTTTACAAAAGAAAATTATGTTTCTTCTCATTTTCAAAGAGAGATCTTCATGATGCTTTCCCTGTGGTGACTGTTTTGGGTAGCAATATCTCTTAGCAAATACTATGCAATTATGTCACCGGCAAAAGAGCTTGTCACACTGCAAGTAAAAAAACAATAACAAAAAATCTGTATGCTTCGTAAAGACCTACATTTGTGGAGAAGTGAGAATTGTACTCCATTCTTCCCTTCAAAACAGACAAGCATGATATTTTCCTATGGGCCCCAATATTACTCAATAGAGTTTTAAAGCTTTTTGTGATCATCTGAGACCTGAGTGATCAGAAGAAAGACAGGCGAGTGTCAGCCTGCATTTGGGGAAATGTTCTGCAAATGTTATTATGCTTGCATCACCTTGAAAGAAGAAAGTGGCATTGAAAATGTCTACAATTGAATACTGGTTGGTTGAGTTTTGTTTTTATTTTTATTTATTTTTAATTTTTTTTTCAACGTTTATTTATTTTTGGGACAGAGAGAGAGACAGAACATGAACGGGGGAGGGGCAGAGAGAGAGGGAGACACAGAATCAGAAACAGGCTCCAGGCTCCGAGCCATCAGCCCAGAGCCCGACGCGGGCTCGAACTCCCGGACCGCGAGATCGTGACCTGGCTGAAGTCGGACGCTTAACCGACTGCGCCACCCAGGCGCCCCGAGTTTTGTTTTTAAAGTATGATAAATCAGAAATAATTTTGTATAGGTGAGGAAGGCCCGACCATGAAAATGTTTGACCTCTCTAAATAAGATAAGGCAATTGAGACAACAAAAATTAGGTCGACGCTCTCCTATTTCTGAAGGAGCAAGTCCATCGATGAGCAAAACCTTTCCGATGTGAAAGCCGACGTGGAAGCCAGAAATGACACCTAAGTGTTAAAACGAAGGAGTGGTCAGGCAGCCTGAGATGCGTGTTTAGAGATGCCAGTCCCAGACAGAGAATGAGACTTACTTAGAACACATCTTGCTTGATTAGATGGTATGTTTGGACCCCATTTGATTCCAATGACTTCTATCAAAAAAAAAAAAAAAATCCAAGCAAATCAATCCAAGCTGAATGCAAAACAGGCAGGTCAGAGTCTGTGATGGTTTAGAACTCTCCATTATTGGGGCACCTGCGGGGCTCAGCCCGACTTGGGCTCAGGCCATGATCTCACGGTTCATGAGTGCGAGCCCTGCATCAGTCTCTGTGCTGACAGCTCAGAGCCTGGAGTCTGCTTCAGATTCTGCGTCTGCCCCTTCCCTGCTTGTACTATGTCTCTCAAAAATAAATAAACATTAAAAAAAAAAAAAGAACTCTCCATTATGAACCACACCCATCTTGAGAGCAGGCCATCCCATCAGGGGAGATGGTCATGAGCAGCAAGTCTTTTCTTCCTTTTTTATTCAAAACAGCCAATAAGCGGCCATTTTGCTATTTTAAATGTTTTTAGTGGTCAATTCCACCAAATCGCAGAGGCAGGCAAGTGTAGACTGGGGTAACGTGGCCCAAACTTTTCACCTGGTTTAGAGTCTTTCTGCCACATGGTTAGTTCACTTACGTCAGGCTCATGTTGGTCTTCGTTTCTGGTCTTATTGACACATCTTTGTAACCAAAACACTGCCATGGTCCTAAAGTGCTTTTGTAAACAGATCTCTAAATTTCTTAGGCTACAAAAAATGACTTTCTTAGGCTAGAGAGATGCAAAGTGGAAGAAGTAGGCAAAAAGCCATTGTGGATGCCTGAGAAGGAAGGAATTCAAACCTTAATAAAATTCTCCAGAGAGCGTCTGGGCATCTGCGAGTGGAAGGGACACGTGTCCCCTTCCCAGTGTAGTTTAGAAGAGACAGCAGGACCCCAGGGAAGAAATATCACGTGTGCTCCAGCAGATAAGCTAGGTCAAGTGTAAAGAAGGAACAGTGGAATAATTTTTGTGTCTCTCTCTGATCGCAAGATTATCCACCCAGCAACAAAAAGACAAAACCAAGACCCAAAGATTCTTACAGCCAAGAACATTACAGCAATTACCTACATGGTAAATAAGGTCATGCTAATTATATTTTGGCACAGTCTTTAACAATCTTCTATGTTTTCATATCAGTAATTTATTGTCTAAGAAAACCAGTAGTATAGATTCGTTATTGGTTAAACAATCAAACAAAAATTCAAGAAAAGGGATTATTTCTTACTCTACCATTTACACATGGCAGTACCCTACAAAAATGTGCATAGTAAAAAACAAACAAAAAAAAACCCAAAACAAAAAAACAAAAACGAACATGTAGAAAAGTTGCCTATGACCTTACGTACTTATGACTTGTGTTCTTTGCAGCCCTCTATTGGACAGCACTTTCAAGAACTGGAATCATCCTCAGAACCTAAGATTCTCTCACTGTAAGCGAAAATCCATCTGCAGAAAAGCGTCTGTGATGCTTTCCCCTGGGAAAAGTGCTCCTTTGGGAAGGAGCAGAGGAATCTGACAGTGGAGCCCACGGCTCAGGTGACCTTCACATACCCTAACAATTGAGAACTGACAAATCCCTCCTCCTGTCTTCTTCTAAAGGTGTTGCCTTAGAAATCACTAGAATCCCCAAAGACAAGATACCATGCTCTCTCAAGCAGTCACCTGGCACAGATTGCTACGATGGATGGGATGAGAAATCTCGAACAGCTAACAAAGTCCTCAGTGTCTCAGACCCTGAACATGGCTGAGCCACATCCTGACCCCAGTTCCAGCTGATCCCCAAGCTGATTTTGTTCCAGAATCTTGGCTTGTGAACTAAACTAAATTAATTAGTTCTTGGGCCTTCGAACTCCTACTTTTTCAGTACCCTTTTTCTTCTTAGAACTTTTAAATTGGAGGATTTGGACGAAGTGATTATTCCTGGAGCTGTCAACTTTGGACTGAATTGTAGTCTGGAGAGACTGTAACTAGATTGAGAATCCAGAACTAAGGGGACATTCAGGCAGCCAGTGTTAAAATTCTTATTTAGAGTTTCATGCAAATGTATCTTCTACACTGTAAACAACACGGCTTTTCCTCAGGTCTTTCACAGTGATGACCTCTGCTCTGGGTCTGGTACTACCGTGGTGTTAGGAACCGTTGCCCCAGACACTCAGGTGTGCTACAGACTCCGTAGAGAGAATGGAGTAGGCAACCAGGAGTCACCTGTGTTCCCTACCTTCACTATCACTGTGACAGTAGCAATGCCCGGTGGCATCGTTCCATAAATATCGAAGGCCTCCACGAGAAAAGTGATGCTTGCTTCCTGGTCTGGAAATGACTCATAGTCCAAACTCCTTAAGAGGGAGAGTTCTCCTGTAAACGGATGTAGTGCAAAAAAGTGCTTGACTTCTGGGCTTCTGATCCGATAAGACACATTTGCTCCGAGGTCAACATCTTTGGCCTGTAACAAGTCAAGCAGAAAGACGGTCATATCGGCAGTGCTACCAAACCAGAGGACGACAAGCCTGATGGAGGTCATGTGTCAGTACCTACAACAACACGAATTACATGATGATCAAAAGACGTGTTTTAAAGAAAAGCTTTTTTGTTAAGTAACGTATCAAAAAGAGGAAGGAGAGGGACGCCTGGGTGGCTCAGTCGGTTAAGCGGCCAACTTCACTCAGGTTACGATCTCACAGTCCGTGAGTTCGAGCCCCGCGTCGGGCTCTGGGCTGATGGCTCGGAGCCTGGAGCCTGTTTCTGATTCTGTGTCTCCCTCTCTCTCTGCCCCTCCCCCGTTCATGCTCTGTCTCTCTCTGTCTCAAAAATAAATAAACGTTAAAAAAAAATTTAAAAAATTTAAAAAAAATTTAAAAAAGAGGAAGGAGAGAAAGAGAGACAGAGACAGGGAGACAGAGTCCTATGACTCTTTATCATCTTTTTATCTTACTACTAGATTTATTTAACCTGGAAAATCACTAACGAAAAGAATCGTAGCACAGTAAAGAGATGAATATAGTCATAAATTATTATTATTTCCTGCTAATTGCATAACCTTGAAAAATAATATTTTAAATAAGGATTAATTTTCATTGAGTGTTTTTCACACACATAATAGAGTATTAAAGGAGCATAAGGAAACTAAGAAAATAGAAGTACTAATTGCTCCTTACAAAGATCCTATAGTACATTTCTAAAGATCCCTATTATACTCCATTTAATTAACATTTATTGAGTAGTTATTATGCACGAAAGCACGAGATGAGTCAAGACACAAATCCCGCCCTGCAGGTTAATGTCTCCGGGGGGAAAAAACAAGCAAACAAACAAATACTAAAATAGAAGTCATGCAGGGACATGGCGGCTAAAAGGTGTTCAGAACTGGGAATGGGGTGTGCCAGCTGTGGGTCCTACAGGACTAGCACAGAAGGCAGAGGGTTCTGGTGGAGGCAATGGGATGGGGCGAGGGGGGAGTGGGGAGACGAGGTGTGACGGAAGGTGCACACAGCCATGCTCGCACCTGCTATGGGAACTTATGGGCTCTGATGGAGGCAATGGGATGGGGCGAGGGGGAGTGGGGAGACGAGGTGTGATGGAAGGTGCACACAGCCATGCTCGCACCTGCTATGGGAACTTATGTCTTGGCCCCCTGGTCAGTTACTGACACCACGACTAGAAGATACGAGGAAAGCACACATTTTATGGTGTCATTTTCCTAACTAAAATGCTTCTTGTTTCCCATTCTAGTTTGGGTTAACCCCAATCTCCTGAAAACTGGAAGAAGGAGCCATACATTTTCTAGCATCTCTCTGTCTCCTCTCCCCCAGGATTTCAAGATATTTGTTCCAACGCTTTGAATCTCTCTTCTGCTGCTTGAAAAACTGACTTGCTTCTCCATTCACAATGTAGGAAGAAACTATCTAAGTCTCAAGACTAGATTTCTAAACTCTCTGTGATTTCTTAAGCCCCTTGCATTGAGAACCTCTACTGCAATTAGGGTTGGCTTGTCTGTTTGCCACACCCAGCTGAAAACCCCAGGAAGGCATGAAATCTGTCTTATCCACGCTGGCATCGCTCAAGTGCAGCAGAGGATAAAATAATGCAATATACAGTGAAAATACGCTTGATGAATAAATGGATGAATAAATGAATAGATGAACAGAAGAATAAATGGAGAAATAGGGCCCTTTCCCTGGTTGGCACCTGCCTTTTTCAGATTGATTAATGTTTTGGCCTAAATATTTATTGAGTTGAATTATGAAAAAACTGCAAGTTCTTGAAATCCATGCTAATAACATTCAAGTTGTGGATGGCAGGTCAAGGAAGGACTAGATTTTTTTCCACCCCCCAAAATATACTTCGTAGACTGTCTGTGTCAGAATTAAAGGGGCAGTTGCTTAAAATGATTTCTGGGCCAACTGAATGTACTGAATCAGAATGTCCAGAGTTTCTGGTGGTAGTATTGTAGCTGAGGACTGAAAAAACAGGCTTGAATGTGGGGGACACTGTTAAACAGGACAGTTAGGCTTCTGAAGAGCACTGAGAGTAAAAACAATGGGTTCAGCAATATCCCCCTTTGTAAAATATACGGCAAATCTCTTTTTTAATTTTTTTTTCAACGTTTTTATTTATTTTTGGGACAGAGAGAGACAGAGCATGAACGGGGGAGGGGCAGAGAGAGAGGGAGACACAGAATCGGAAACAGGCTCCAGGCTCTGAGCCATCAGCCCAGAGCCCGACGCGGGGCTCGAACTCCCGGACCGCGAGATCGTGACCTGGCTGAAGTCGGACACTCAACCGACTGCGCCACCCAGGCGCCCCTATACGGCAAATCTCTACACATGTAAATATGAAAATATTTTTGAATATATATAGGTATACATGATATGCTGGCATACATGCATATTTGCATATATGAAAATGTGACAATACTTACTTGAATATACACATGCACCCGTACATATGCACACACTGGCATCCATGCATATTTGCATATATGTAAATATGAAAATATGTATTTGATTACATATACATACATAGGTATACAGGCATACACTCTCATGCATGCATATCTGCATATATTTATATATGAAAATATTTATTTGAATATATACATACATATATATGCACATGGCTGCATATATACATATATACATATATACATATTTGCATATATACATACATGAAAACACTTATTTGAATATATATGGATATATGCATACACACACATGCGTATTTGCACATATGTAAATATAAAAATATTTATTTGATATTGTGGGAGTACAAAGATAAATGTCACAGAATACATATAAAAATTTAATCCTGGGTATCCTGGATGTACAAAGTGGGAGATTATTAACTTCTTCTTTATAGACTATTGTGTTGTCAATTTTTACAATAAATATGTAAAATTAATTTTATAAATTAAAAAAAATTATTAACAAATGTTATTTGATTTCTTACAAATGTATCTTTTCTCCTCTTAATTTTTGGTATATCCCTGAAGTAAGGCTGTTAGATAAAATACAATATGTAATATCTGAGAGGCACTTACATTAAACATTTACTCACTGTTTATCTGAAATTGGAATTCAACTTGGTGTGTTGATTTTTTATTTGCTAAATCTGCAACCTGACACTAATGGAGATATTAAAATGTGGAATTCACGAAATTAATGCGTCTTCCACCCACCTCTATCTGAAGGAAGGTGGTCCCGGCTGGCAGGTTCTCTTCTACGATGACAGTATATGTTGAGTTAGTGAACACGGGACTGTTATCATCAATATCCAACACTTTGATGGCCAGCGTCAGAGTTGAGTGACGCGGGTGAACCGCCCCATCGGTTGCCACAACGACAAGTTCGTAGTAGTCCCTGACCTCTCGGTTAAGCTTCACTGCTGTGTAAATACTCCCGTTGGATGTGATGCGAAAGAGATTATTGAAGTTGCCCAGACTGTAGTGCACCTGGCCATTTATTCCCGCATCAGGGTCTGTTGCCTGCATAGAAATTAAAAACAAAGGAATTCACATAGTGTGTTTATCATGATTTTTTCACATTATATTTTGTTACGCTGCCTTGCTAGAAGGGGTAGTTGATATGTTACGGCGTATTTTTAACTGAATATTCTCTCTAAGGAGAAAATTAAAAAAATAATGATGATGTAATGCAAAAGTCTATAACATGAAAAGAAATATACTATAGTTTCACTAATTTTTCTTCATTCAAAATGACCAGAACATAACTTGATAGTATCATTAGCAATAACAACATTATGTTATGACAGAAAACTCATATTACAATAATACTGAATTTTTCCTGGACCATCATTTCTTTAATGACTTTGAATTCGAAAATAAGAAACACATGTCTAGTTTTTAATTAATTTAACATAACCTACTAGATGACAACTTAAGATGCTACATTACTTTTTGTTCAAGCAGTTCATACATTAATTTTCATATACATTTTTTTCAAGCACTATGTACATGATCTCATTTAATCCTCACCGTGTTCTTTTAATTTTTGTTTAATATTTATTTATTTTTTTGACAGAGACAGAGCATGAACAGGGGAGGGGCAGAGAGAGAAGGAGACAGAGAATCTGAAACAGGCTCCAGGCTCTGAGCAGTCAGCACAGAGCCCAACGTGGGGCTCGAACCCCCGAACCATGAGATCATGACCTGAACCAAAGTCGGACGCTTAACTGACTGAGCCACCCAGGTGCCCCAATCCTCACCATGTTCTTATGAATAAATATAATTGGTCCCATTTTGCAAATGAGAAGACTGTGGCTTATGGAATGTAATGATCTTGCTTAGAGTTACATAAGAAATCAATGTACAGGGCCCCAGTTCTTAGTACAATGCCTCACGTATAAAACTACTTAATAAATACCTGTGGGATTAATGAAGGTTAGAACAAATGAACACATGAAACTAAGATTTAAAATTAAATCTGCCCCCAAATCCAAATGGGAGTAAAAGTGTAGTAATTGTAAAGCACCCGCAAAGGACTCTTCTTTGAAATTACAATACAATCTCTAAATGGTAATTGAGAATTATTGATATGATAGTAACATAGGAACCAAAAATTTTAAGTCACATAAAAATCACTTTGCATCAAATAAAATGTGTGAATTTTGAGTACACATTCTTCTAATAGAGGGTTATGAGAAATAATCTTATCCAAACTCAATTGTGATATAAATTTTGACAGTCACTATCAGCTACTGTGCATTTTGTGGTAAACAGTTGTTATTGTTTTTCTTTTTTTTTAATTTTAAAAATTTTTAAAAATATTTATTTATTTTTGAGACAGAGAGAGACACAGCGTGAGTGAGGGAGGGGCAGACAGAGAGGAAGACACAGAATCTGAAGCTGGCTTCAGGCTCTGAGCTATCGGCACAGAGTCCGACATGGGGCTGAAACCCACGAACCATGAGATCATGACCTGAGCTGAAGTTGGATGCTTAAGCGACTGAGCTACACAGGTGCCCTCGTGTTACTTTTTTCCAAAGAAACTGGAGTAAATAGTAGAAGCCATGAGATGCTATATAATTGTGCCCCAAACTGTCGCTAAGGAAAGGAAGGAAGACAAGACACTGGACTGCATTAGGAGCTGGGGACACAAATAATCATTTATAGTCCAGAAAGCCTGAATGCAGCAGGATGTGCTTTAACAGTACACATGCAGAGGTACCTCCACTTTTACAAACCCTAGCAAAGCATGTTGGGGGCATTGCGGAATGCTTCTGTCTTGTATGAAATGGTGAAGTCCAAGATGTGAAAGCCGTGTTTGTAACTTGACATACAGCAGGATTTGTCCATTTGACTCATCAAACAAAAATTCCCCTGGGAGGTCATTACCTCTCGAGGCTAAACCAGAGAACAGACGGAGGAGGGACTGCAGGAATGCCCAAAGAAGAAGAAACACCATGAACGACCTGAAGAGTTTCCAAAGACACATGTTCTTCTACTTTTACTGTGTGCCTAGAACTTGCCATACAAATTATTGACAAATTAGTCAAGCTTGTCACTTAGAGGAAAAACTAAATGACAACACTAATCCCCCTTTGGGGGAAAACACTTATTTTTGGTCTGAAATTACTGCATAAGTAAATAGAAAAATGTAATCCAGTAATATAATATAAATAGGTCTTATTCATTAGCACCAACATTTGTGGAAATTTCAGTGACATTTTGCTATCTGTGGGAATTTTTTTTAAGTTTATTTATTTGGAAGAGAGAGAGAGAGAGAGAGAGAGCGAGCAGTGGAGAGGCAGACAGAGAGGGAAAGAGAGAATCCCAAGCAGGCTCTGCACTGATAGTGCAGAGCCTGATGTGGGGCTCGACTCCACAAACTGAGATCATGACCTGAGCTGAAATCAAGAGTCGGGTGCTTCAATGACTGAGCCACCCAGGCATCCCTGTCTGTAGGAATTCTTAAGATCACAAAAGCAATTGTTTATATAACCAGTACTTTAAATCATCCCTGTTCAAAATATGTTTTTATTCATCCATATAAGGGAAGATGGGTTATAGAATGATTCAATTTGAGTAAAGTGGCTCTGTGTGTGTGTGTGTGTGTGTGTGTGTGTGTGTGTGTGTTGGGTGTGTGTATGTATTGCTTTATATCCATCGGGCTGCTTGGCTGATACTTCCCAGAATGCCTCATGCATATCTGTGTTAGTTTTCTGTGGCTGCCATAACAAATGACCGCAAATTGAGTAATTTACAAAACACAAGTTTATAATTTTATAGCTTTGTATTTCAGAAGTTCAACACGGGTCACATCAGGCTAAAATCAAGGCACAGGAAGGGCTGTGATCCTTTCTGGAGGCTGTCGGGGAAGCTCCCTTTCCTCGTTGGAGGTGTTGACAGAATTCAGTTGCTTGAGTTGTAGGATTGAGCTTCCCCACCTAGTTTTCCATTGTCATGTGAGGACAATTCCCAGCTTAGAGTCTACCCACACTCCTTGGCTCATGGCACATCTCCTCCATCTTCAAAGCCAACAATGGAGAGTCAAGTCCCTCTCACTTTTGACTCTCTCCTCCTTCTTCCATCTCAACCTTCTGACCCACTCTCCTGACATCCTCCTCCAGTTTGAAGGGTTTTTACAATTACATTATGACCCACCTGGACAATCCAGAAAAATCTTCCTATCTTGAAATCCTTAACCTTCATCACATCTACAAGGTTCCTTTTGCCAGGCAGGGTAACATATTCATATGTGGGACATATTTGGGGGGCATTATTCTGTCTAGCATAGAATCAGAAGCTTAACATGTTCCTGACTGAACTCTCAATTTCTTCTGTGTCCAAATCTTGTTCACCTCCAACAATTGCCATTCAGTAAATGGTCCTCCTACTAACAAAATAGGTTATATAAGAAAGAAAGTAGATATTTATGATACCTCCTTCATTTATCTTATCAATTATTCATTCATGCAACAGTTTGAGAAAGCAAGTTTAATACTACGTATGAGGCTCAGTTGTGGGCTGTGATACATGGTATATTAAGTACCAAGGTCCAAGACCTAGTGTCATTTACAAAATAATCCCTGTCTGTCTATAATGTGTTGCTTTCACCCACATATAATATCTCACTCCTAATTACCTTGGTCCTAGCCACCACTGACTACAACTTAGATTACTAAATTACTTCTCTCTTTTTTTTATTATTTATTTTTGAGAGAGAGAGAGAGAGAGAGAGAGAGAGAGAGAGAAAGAGAGAAGAGGGGCAAGGGTGAGGGAGACACAGAATCCAAAGCAGCCTCCAGGCTCTGAGCCGTCAGCATAGGCTGGAACTCACAAACCGTGAGATCATGACCTGAGCCCAAATCAAGAGCTGGAAGCTTAACTAACTGAGCCACGCAGGTGCCCCAACTAAATTACCTCTTAAATCTTTTCTTTTAGTTACATCCCTTCAGAGAGACCTTTTATAGAGGGGAAATAATGACATCAGTCCTCTGCTTAACATCCTTCAATGATTTCCAGTGCTTTGGGCAGTATTCAAATTCACCATCCACGGGCAAGAGGTTCGGTAAAATGCTTTCACTGTGTTCCCTCCAACCCCCAAACTTCTCCAGAAACTTCTGCCTCCTCGGCTTCTGCTGTCACTACCCGGCTACCACCTCCTCACACTCATCTTTCACGTGTCAGTGTAAATGCCACTCGCTCAAAGCAGTCGTCTCTGATTCCTGAAAAGGAGATTAGACTCTCCCGTCACACAGGCCGAGAGCTCCGAGTACCTGTCGTTTATGCCACTTTGGATAATTTAAATTTATCTCTTTATCAGCGTGCTTACTTGTGTAAGAACTTCTCTCCTTTTTCACAAGGTAAGCCACAAGAGTATGGTCTGGGCTGTTTTGGTTTCACTGAACGCTCAATTCCTAGTACCGCGCCTGGCACACTTCATAAATGAATGCTATAGATTGGCACACATAAGTGGGTGTATTCACACTTCTATGTAGTAGTTGGAAGGTTTCTTAGAGTATTTTATTCACTGTACCTCTATCGTTCGGGTTTACTTTAATTCTTGCTTTATTATCCTCTGCAATTGTGGCTAAGAATTTGAAACCAAAAACTGTGGAATTATTAGAATTGCATTGAGGACTCTGATCATCTTGGTGAAACCACTGATTCCAAGTCTATGCTGAAAAAACAGAATTTTTTAGAAGACCATAGTAGTGTTTTATCACGACGTAAACAAGCACATGATAACAAGTGGATACCTTTGTACTTAGAGCATTTTGGAGAATGACAAGAGGGGTTATGGAGGTTGAGGTGGCGAATTACTGTTATGTAAGGAGAGACTGCTATATCGTGGAAATGCTGATTGGTCTCAGTGTTCCCAGCTTATTTTTTGATGTCATTAACTTTGGTATGTTACTTTTTCTCCCTAGGTCCCAGATCTCTCAACTATAAAATAAAATAAAATAAAATAAAATAAAATAAAATAAAATAAAATAAAATAAAATAAAATATGTGAAGTGGGAGAACAGTTTGAATCTCATTTCCAACCGCAATGCATGTCAGAAATAAAATTCACAAACGTGGGACAGATCGTCATTATAACATGAGTAAGAAAGACTATAGCTTTGGAATGATTCTCTCTAAACTAGTTGCAATGCCATTTTTCTGTCCCATTGACTAAGATACATGTAAACTGAAGTAAATTGACATTATTACAGATTTAACCCAACAATTAATATCGGAACAATGCAGACGCAGTACCTACAAGTGACCTGAGAAAGACCTCACCTTTTGATGATACAACATCATCTTGATGATGCAAAGAGCTAGTCTAGAGGATCGTTAGGACACTCACCCTGACAAGAGAATGGGATATAAAAGCAAACTTGCATTTCAGAAAGAACCTCCTAATCATGCCTGCATTCCCCAAGCTGCTGCATTAACCATGCTTTCCCTTGGGAACTTCCTAACGCACATCAGCTCACAGAAGCGCTAGATTAAAAGGTCTTCTTTATTTAGGATTGTTGAATGGGAACCTCCTCCCCCATGTTTCATCTTGTTGAGAGGAAGGACAGGTTAGCAAGACCACGGCCCTGGCTCTGTCTCCTCTCTCACTTGAGAGTGGAGAATGTGGCAGGAAGAACTGGATAACTGTCTCATTTAGGATCTATTTATAAAGATACTCTATGGTTTGCTTGTTTAGCTATGCAAGCTCTTCCCCGACGGACACCTACAATTGCAGTCTCATCCGTAGAAGACCTGTGTAGGTGAGTTTAGATGTAGAGGGTTAGTCGTTGATAAATTCAAACCCTGCCAGTGTTAACAGCGGTTTCCAAAGGAATTTCATCACAGACCCTTTCACACTACTGTTTGTTTAGCAGAATACTTACTAGTATCTTGAGGGGCACACCATTTGTTAACTACTGCTACAGCTCACCGAGCAATGCCAAGAATAAGGCCTCCTTTTAATAATGTGTCCATGGTGCTTTTCATGCAATATTTCTTTGCACGGACTTTTTGTTCTCCAGGACGCACTTGAAAATGCCTATTGTGGGGCGCCTGGGTGGCTCAGTCAGTGAAGCGTTCGACTCTTGATCTCAGCTCAGGTCTTGATCTCAGGGTCATGAGTTCAAGCCTTACGTTGGGCTCCATGCCGGGCATGAAGCCCTACTTAAAAAAAAAAAATGTATGGGGCGCCTGGGTGGCTTAGTCGGTTGAGCGTCTGACTTCGGCTCAGGTCATGATCTCACAGTCTGTGAGTTCGAGCCCCGCGTCGGGCTCTGTGCTGACCGCTCAGAGCCTGGAACCTGTTTCAGATTCTGTGTCTCCCTCTCTCTTTCTGCCCCTCTCCTGCTCATGCTCTGTCTCTCTCTGTCTCAAAAATAAATAAAAACATTAAAAACAAATAAAAAAATGTCTATCATGATGATGCATCCTCTCAGCCATGTCGAGATTCTTAAAATGGTCTATAGTAAAATAATGGTATAGAAAACATAAATAAATAAATATATATATATATATATATATATATATATATATATATATACACACACACACACATACTTTCAGCAGGCCAATGGGAGGTTTTTCCAAATGGCTGAAATTGATAGAAAAGGCCAAGGGAACTCCGGGTGTGAGCTTTCCTTATGCTGCACTCATGGCATGTTAGAATGGATTTTAAGTGGGAAAAGTAAGAGGAGGCAAAGACAGAGGGGAAGTCTGTGTTCAAATAAACAGATTTGGGAAACTGAGATGAAAGAGAAGGTAACATGTTTTATGACTTCATAATTCCTCCCATGTCATCACTGTTTTAAGTGAACAAAGTGACGCTCTGGAGGGATATACCTAAGGCACCAGATTTAGAAACGCCAAGCAATACAGAGGTAGCCTCTCTCTATTCAACATATTGAGCAAACTCTGGAAAGCAGTCAAGATGCCTGTGCATGGTTTACTCCAACCCACATTTTCAGCCTCGTCTCACTCTTCACTCTCCTGTACAAGCTCTACACACAGGTCAAATCAAGTCTCCACTTTCCCTAGGACTCAGTATACACTTTTTGACATTTTCTTCAAGGCTTGCCACGAAGATCCCTCATTCACTTCTGAAACTCCAAACATCCATCCATTATTCAAATCCCGGGGTTCCGGTTGTACCACCTCTAGGAAAATGTCCAGCATTTGGAGGTCATGTCAGGAATCAGAATTCCATGGTCAACAAAAGCCTCTTTGTACCACTTTTGGCTTACACTCTTTTCCCAAAACCATGGGTCCTTTCAGAAGGAACCTGTCTCACGACCCTCCATGTATTGGATTTTTCCAAAATATAGCCATCTGTATCCTAAAGTGAGATGATTTCTGGACAGGAAATATCCAAACACCTATTCAACAGGTGGGTCAAAAATAAATGTTAGGGAGGGCATCCTCATAATAGGGTTTCAAAGTTCGAAGCCAGCTGAAGCATGAAATTTGACTAATATGTTCAACATCAAGTGTGCCCTCCTGCACACGCATGTGCATGCACACACACACACACACGCACATACACGCACACACACACACACACACACACACACACACACGTTTTGACCCAGTTCACCACAACTTAATTCCCTGAGTTCCCAGCTTCCAAGAAAGGATGTGCATTTGATGCTCAGGGAATAAAAGGCTGTAATATTCTTTAGGAAAATACTCCAAAAATGTTACAGAAACCGAGACTCACATCTAATAGAGACAAAGGAACGGGAATGTTTGCAAAATGCTATTTCCTTCCTTTTCCGTCTCCTAATTAATAGAGGAGCATAAAAAAGGTCCTGTAAGTTAGGTGACATGGGCTGGCAAAGCAAGGTGGTTCCATTTATTTACTATTACAGATGAGTATGTAGATGTTAGACAAGATAACCGAACATAAAATCCCTTATTATCAGCAGTTTGTCAGGAAGTTTGCACTGATGTTTAATATCTAGCCAAGGAGCTCAGTGTGTGATGCTATAATGAAACCATTTATCTTCCCAGAAATCAATTAAAAGTTAATTAAAATTGTTAATAAGAAAAATCACACATCTCTTCTTCCTTGTACTACATCAAAGCGATAAACAGGAATAGCTGCAACTTTATAATCATCTGTCCACGGCTAACGCATTTTGTAATATACACCTTCCTATGGGGTCTGATTTGCTGCTACTTTGTGAATGCCTATTGTTGAGAAACTGGCTGATAGTCTGAGGTCAAATAAAGACCTCACTGGAAAAAACTTTGCATATTTACTAGAAAAAATTCTGGAAAATCCTTAATCATTAGGATTGAAGTTAGAGTATATTAACGACAACCAAGTAATTCTGTAAGAAAGAAATCAGATGATGTATAAGGGCATTTATTGAAATAAAACCTATTGACTGTTGAACGCCATTTTATGGCATTATAGTAATAATGCCATACTTAAAAAAGGAGCTGGATAATGTATTTCTTACACATTATATTCATTCCATCCCCCCCCCCCCCCCATTATCTTTTTAGAGTGGCCAACTACGCATTATTTCACATCAATAGAAGTGGAAGCCATTTGTGGGATACTTACATGGGGGGCCTACCAACTCTATAGAGACCTGCCTTTTAGATGGGTGGAAGCTACTGGGACAAAGCCTCGGGGAACAGTCCGATATCTACAACCTCTTCCATTGAGAAGTCTCTGGAGAGACTACTTGTGAGTTCTTTCAGTGCTTAATTCTGATTTAGAGTATGTTTTATAATCATACCCAGCCCGATTAATGTTTAGATATAAAATGATTTCTGTTTCTTCCCACAAAAATCAAACACATAGAAGAATTCTGAGGACAGGTGTGAACCCCCACGCGGCACCTGGTTAGCCCGGGGTGAAGGCCGGACATAGCGGAGTTCTACTTTTTGCTTGCCTTTTACAGCAACTAGAGAGTCTGTGCATCTCACCGACACGTGGGGAACAGAAGCTGTGAGCGGCAAGCTCGGAAGGAGCAGTTGGGCAATGTACCCTTCATGACATTACTAACGGAAATACATTTTTACAATTGTCTAGTAACTTCAAAATACATAAAATAGTGGCTGTCTTTATTTCTTTAAAGAAGCTGAGAGATATCAAGGGCTGTGATTATGAGTGTGTAAGGAGAGAAACGAGTGAGTGAGTAAAGGTGCCAGCAAATTTTTCCTCTCTCCACACAGATGCCTTACGTTCCTCACTGAGCCGTGGCAGAGACCGCCTGGACAGACAGTAGCAAGTGTGCGTGACCTCAAATCACCAAAAACATACCGGAGTGAAAATGTTTTTTATCAACTAGTAAATACTTAAATATTTAACACTTAAATTATTAAGTGTTAAATATTTAACACTTAATCCCTAGGAATCTAGAAAACGCATATGTAAACATGTGATTTCTTACAGGCTTTAGCTCTAGGTTAGAAGCCAAAGCTTCCCCATATCCACCCATGGCTTTGGGGGAGATGGTCACACTCAGCTCCCATCCTTCATCCGTGAAATGATGGTGAGGAGGAGGAAGGCGAGGAGGAGGAAGCGGTGGCACCTAGGGGGCTCAGTTGGTTAAGCATCTGACTCTTGATTTTGGCTCAGATCATGACCTCACAGTTCAGGGGTTCAGGGTCCACATGTGACTCTGTGCTGACAATGTGGAGCTTGCTCGGGATTCTCTCTCCCTCTCTCTCTGCCCCTCCCAAGCTCATGCACTCTCTGTCTCTCTCTCAAAATAAATAAATAAACATGAAAAAAATTTTAAAAAGATTATGATGATGATGAATATTTATCTCACTGTCTCTCATGAGAATTGAACACACTTGCAGCATGCCTAGGGTCATATAAGTAATCAACGAAAAATAATGTGTTTATGGTTATGGGTTTTTTCATTATCTACTTAGAAACTGTATTTTGAAAAAAGCTCAATTCCGTCCTAAAGTTCTTACAGAATATTTTTGGGTAAAATAAATCAGCCTATTGTTATATGGCTCATTTATACATTTCATTTTCCTTAGGATCATGTTTAATTTGGTACACTGAGTCTATTATTCTATTAACATTATTGTTCTCAACAATTTTTTCCTGATAACTTGTTGTCTGTAGTGATCAAATAATTCATACATGAAAGATCATCAAGCCTGTCAACACAGTGTTTTTAGTGTAATAAACACAAATAGAAGAAAACTTACATGATAAATAGCAGAAAAGAAAGGGCACTTTAGATATTATAAGAAACAATGGTGAACATTTAAGGCCTTTGATGCATAAATTAAGGTTGTATTGACACATGATAAAGGAATTTCTATGAAGAAATGTGTCTGATGATTTTATGGATACATACTGAGAAATGTTTTGCTATGTCTGGACTGAGAAAAGTCAGTTGCATGTTTGAAAAAATCAAAAAGACATTCCATTGGAAAGTAGAAGAGGAAAAGATGGTAACTTTCAGTTGCATTTGACAATTCGAAAGTAATTTCACCACAGATTGGGAAACAAATGCACACCTCAATGGGTGAATGGTCATAACCTTCTCATAAGTTGTGAGGCTTTAAAATCGTTATGGAAGGAGCTGAAAGGGCTTGAAGCATTATTTCACACTGAACATTTTCTTACTTGTTATTACTACAGGCCATCCTTCCAAATCTGAAAAGATAAATTCTACCCAGAGAAATCAGTAAATAGTATTTTCCCACATAAAAGGTTTGACAGCTGCCCATATTTTTTTCCAAACCGATGTCTTTTTTAGTGTTTTTAAATTCTCTCCATTCCAGCACAGAGCACACCTCAATTTAAGGGATCTGGGATGTCTTCCCTGGTCCCCTAAGTCAAGACAGGGATCTTCCACTGAGATCGCCTGCCATTCTGTGTCTATTTAGCTCTAGGACATAATGCAATTCCCTGATTATCTCCTACACTACACATGACACAATCTGAGGACATGAGAAACGGTTGATCGTAGCTGCCCTTCGAATGCTTATTCTTTGTAAGTGGTCAATGAATATTAGCTGAATAAACGTTGAATAGAGGACTTCTTTTTATCAAGCAACATGTGCCTTCCTTCAGTGTTTTGCTGAATCTACCAAGACTCAAAGCAATTATGGCCAGTTACAGAATACATCACATTTCACCTGAATACTCAGGGTCTTGTTCTAACCTTTCTGCACTGATCTCCCGCAGCTCACCCTTTGATATCAACTCGTTTTAGTCAACCTGGTTTATTTATTCTATCAGTCAGCTTTCAAACAATTCTGACACTCAGCGGTGTGCCACCATTGATGCTTATTTCTCATGCAGCATCGGTCCTAAACACCCCACACCTCTGTCCCGATTGTCTCCAGTCTGGGAAGGAGGCTGAAGGAGCAGCCTCCTTGGGAACACACCCCTCCTGAGACCAAGGGAAAGATAAGAGAGGAGATAATCAAGTCGATGTCTCCCTGTGCTCGGCTAGGAAGGGGAACACACCATCAACGCTCCCTCTCCATTGGTTAAGACTAGCCTCGTATGACCACGGTTGATGCCATGCTGGGGAGGGGGGGATGGCATGCTCACACTGTGTGGGAGAGCAGAAACCCGCAAACAGTAACACATCGTCCTTGAAACACACACCAGCCTCTCTCACTTTCCCTGATCATTTTCTGCTTTTGAATCCTATCTAATTCTTCAAAACCCACCTCCAGCCTCACTCAAACTCTTCCTGGGAAGCCTTTCACCCAACCTTCTGAGCCCTTTTGCATTTGGCCCAAACCACTTTCTGTTTTTTATTGATGAATGTTGTGTGATCAAACACTAGGTGTCAAAGTCATCGCTCACCCACCTGTTTTGTGACGGGAGAATGGGAGGCACCATAAGGGAAAGGACTCTGGACTCTAGCAGGGGAAGGTGTGAGTGGTATGGACCTGGGGCACGGATGCAATGAGGAGGAGAAGTAAGAAAGACAGATAGCGAAGCAAATGCAAATAAGTTGGGTAGTATTTACTGCAAATGACCAGAGTGTTGAAGTAAGCAAGCCAGTTCAGGGAGTTACAGCATAGCCTAACGTTCTCTTAGTAATGGAATGTAAATTAACTCCAGGTGAATACAAAGTAAACATTAGGAAGAAGCATGTAGCCCTGTACGGAAAATTCTAAATGTTCATTTGTCACAAAATGGTAAACACCCAGGGATTAGGACTCTTAGGGAAAAGAGTTTTCATCTGGTTCATTTTTTTTTTTAACATTTATTTATTTTTGAGAGACAGCAGAGAGAGGCAGAGTATGAGCAGGGGAGAGGCAGAGAGAGAGGAAGGCACAGAATCTGAAGCAGGCTGCAGGCTCCGAGCTGTCAGCCCAGAGTGCAACGCGGGGCTCGAACTCAACAAAATGTGATATCATGACCTGAGTCGAAGTCAGGCGCTCAACAGACTGAGCCACCCAGGCGCCCCTCATCTGGTTCATTTTCAAACAACAGGTACACAAACTCATGTTTCATATTCATTAATGTCTTTCTGTATTTCTAGAGCAAGGTTGTAGAGGCCAAGGGCACGCCACCCCAGATGGGCCACTTGGGCATATTGATTACTTTAAATAATAGTTACCTAAGAAATAGGGTGCAAGGGCCCTTAGACCCTCCTTTGTCCCCATGAATGCAGGAGCAAATCTCCCATATGAAAAATACCCCCTGTACTAGAATTAAACAGACATCCTTATCACCAGCAATACGAACTTTAAAGCCAAGAAAGCTGTAAAACAAGCCTTGTTCCTTTTTTTAAACTAATCTGCTACCTCAGCCCAAATTTGCTTAGGATTTCCTACTAATTAAAGCTCCCAAACACCCATTGTCCTCATCCTGTCCATTCTTCACGAATTTATTGTCTCTTCATGCAAAAAGCATACAAACTGCCCACTTTGGTCATTTCATTATTGGGCCTCTGCACATGTAATAAAACATTGCTTTTTTCTCCTGTTAAAATGTCTTATGTACATTCAACTCTTACCCCAGCTGGAAGACCTTGAAGGGGAGAGGCCATTCTGTTTCCTTCTGTACAGGGTATTTAACCTTTCTCGAATATTCCCTATCGTCCTGGAGTGGGACAGGGAAACCTCGGGGACTCAGCCCATGATTTCGTATTTCCCCCTATTTCTATGCATCTGGTAATTCTGGGGTGTATTCCACCGTCTTGTGTGATGGTGGAAATGTATATAATGGGATTAGATTTTGTCTCCTCAGCCTCCTACTTTTATTCCCCCATCGGCTTCATCTCTCTGTGGACAAACATGTTCTGGGCCCTATCCTGAGATGTGCTCTACCAAACCTCTTGATTCCATCAGGAGTCCTCCCTCGACTTCCCGACCAACCTCCCACAGCCGGGGCTCCTGAGACTCACTCTGCACACCCTCACCGAGGGCCCAACTGCCCCTCCACGAAATCTCACCACCGCAGGGACACTGGCTATCTGTTTGTGTCATAGATGCATCTGTCTCCTATTCGTAACAAGAGTACTTTCTGTGTGTGTGTCTCGAGAACTGACTTTTGCCATTTTGGGGGTGCTGTACCCCTGTTGAGAATGAATGCTCTAATCAAGAGAAAGGCCTCTGTAAATTCCTAAAATAGCATCAATAAACATTTTCATGCGAGTATTGTTCTTTGAGTGCCCATCACAATGGCATCACTTTCTAAGACATTTCCCTAAAGTGGTATGTAGCATAAATCTTTTAGGGCATCTCTGGAGTTGAGGTCAGTAGATACTGCTTCCTGAGTAAGGACATAAGAGAAAAATACCACCACCATGGATCGCATTTCATATAATAATCTGCTTGGCCCAGGCATTTCTGTTTTTGTTTGTGTTTGTCTTGTCTGTCAAGTTCTGACACAAAGTACTGTTTTCCTTTCCTTTTTGAAAAGCATGTTAAATAATTTCCTCTATGCTTATTGAGGATGTAATAGTTTGCTTCTCAGATGTCTTTGTGATCCTCTCCATGAATCCCAAGTTTCAATTTTATGTTTATATGGCATTCTTTTGTATTAAATGTAAAGATGCCCGTGCATTTCCCCAAAGAGCCAAGAATAATCAATCTCTCCCCTAAGTGCTGCCCTTCTGTCTGTCACAGAGTTTTCTCTTGTTAGCATATGATCTGCTTGGATCAGTGTCGGAAGAAAATCAGAACAGGAAACCGGGGGAAAAAAAAAACAACGTTGCAGCTAGGTTGGATTCTCTGTGAAATTCTCCATAATTGCATTTTCTGGAGAATATCCAAGTATTATATTATCAGATGCATAGTGAAGGCCAAAGAAATAAAAATGCCTGTGGCCAATATGATACCCATCTAATGAGAGAAAAATATCGCCTAATCCCCAAGTACTCTGAAAATGCCTCTTACTAGGTATAAGCACACATTCCTAAAGAACAACTGTTAAATGAAAAGGGCTTTCTCCATTTCACATACATTTGTCACCATCCTATCACAGTCACCTCCCCTGAGAACATCACTGGAGTAGAACCCGACCTAGGTTCTGATCCTGTGGCCTTATTCTATCATTTGTCATTATTTGGGTGAGTCCTACAATTTAGCAATTTCAGTTACGCTTCACTTCCCGAAGCTGGGATGTCACCAAACTGGCAGAGTGAGAAATATATATCTCATGTTCATTCCTTCTCCAAGAACGAGTGGAGGTAACTGGAGACTGCATTTTCTACAGTCTTGTCTATCACATTCACTTAGAGCAAGAATGAGCTAGAAGGAATAACCCATCTTTTCTTATTTACTCTTATTAATGTGCAGATGAACGAGTAAAGATGTGCAAAGTGGAGAACTGCCTTTTGGAGGAGAAATGCTGAATTCGCATTCTGCTGTGCCTTCCTTTCCCAGCCACCCTCCTTCCATTGTCACCTTCGCAGCACAGCCCTGGAAGCTCCTCATGGTAGAAACAGTCCGGAACTATTTTAGAATGATTACCCCCCCCCAGTGGGCATTGTGCAGATTGTGATTTCCTTTAGTTTGGGTGTAAACTGGTATTGGAGTTCACTTTAATATTAGAAATATTTATAGATTTTTTAAAGTTACGAATGTATAAACGACTAAGATATTTACTCAACATTCTTGGGTTTTGTTTGTTTTTTTGGTCAAATGAGAGAAAATATGCCCAAGTGAAGATTTTAAAAATAGGGGAAAATTTTTGGACATGCATCCTTTTATTGTTAACATATTCTCAATAAGAACAGCTTAAGATCACTTGTTCAGGCAGAAAATTTTCCTGAGAATAATGGGATTTATTTGGTGAAATTATGTTGATGGCAAACAATGGTCTAGTCATAGGGTGCCTGGGTGTCTCAGTTGGTTGAGTGTCCAAATTTGACCCAGGTCATGATCTCGTAGTTTGTGGGTTCGAGCCCTGTGCCAGGCTCTGTGCTGACAGCTCAGAGCCTGAAGCCTGCTTCAGATTCTGTGTCTCCCTCTCTCTCTGCCTCTCCCCCACTCACACTCTTTCTTTCAAAAACAAACATAAAAAAAAGACTCAATTTAAAAACCATGATCTAGTCACTATAATTAAGTGATACAAAAGCACTGACGTCTGGCATAAAAAATAGATAAAAATTGGAAGTTAAAATAAAGTGTACTGTTCTGTAAAGCTGAAACTCTATAACCTGTCTACCAAGAATCTTTGCAGATAATAAAGCAGAAAGTTATTGACTTATTTCAAATGTGGAGTCTGAAGAATCTAAATGGAGACTGAAGGTACCGTCCAACATGACAAGTCTGAACCACTTTGATTTGGTTTGCACAGAGGAAGCATTACTCTTGCTACTTTCATAAAGACTGATCGCTTTTGACAGAAATCTGTCTGTGCGGACTTGGATGAGTCGGATACTGAGGAGTCATAAAAACATTAGAGAAGACTGTAGGCTCACAGGAGCTCCTCATAAAAATGTTCAGATAGAGGGAATGAGACAGTGAAAAAGGGACTGCATTCGCTATATATCCACATGGTGAATTATGACACCCACAGGGAATATTTCCAGCCCAGGTTTCAGAATCCCAATGAACTAATCCTTCTGAGACATCATAAACTAAATAGTGAGAAAACAAGCCAAAGAAATATTGCCTGTTTTTATTTATTTATTTTGTAGTCTGAATCCAGATTTAAAAAAAGAGAGAGAGAGAGAGAGCCTCCCGTCTTTGATTCTTATATGACTTGAGGAAAAACGTTTATATAAGGACCTTTGTCTACACATTGTGTTCCCTATGAAGCACCGAGAGGTAAATTAGTTGCAAGTGGTTTACTGGGGTTCCCTTCATGATCAATGCATGTAAGGATCAGAGGAAGAAAGCAGGATTGAATTGAGGGAGAAATCCAACTACTCTGCAGGGCCAGTGACAGAGCTGGCCAAGTGCAGAAGAGGTCTGGGATTAGAATTGCCTGTTGGGGTCACTCTCAATGGCCCAATGGCCAGGTCTTTACATGTGGCCACCGGTCAGGATGTGGGCTACACTGAGAAGGGTGTGACTTTGGGCAAGGCAGCTCTCTGTAGCTGAGGTAATCCTTGAAGCAGCTGGCTGCGGAAAGATGTCTGCCTACATCACTCCCAGAAGATACAACATTCCATTCTTCCTGGAAGGGGCACTGGATGGTGCATCTCTGCGTCCAGTATGAGCCTCTTTCTGTATTGCCTTTTTATTAGATTACAGACTCCTTGTTTAACGGGATATAATGAATCCACACACACACACACACACACACACACACACACACGCCTAGAATCATTACAATATCACTGATTCATTGTATTCAAATGAAATACTCATCTACAGAACTACAGTATGGCCTCAAAGTTACAAAAGCCTTATGGCTTGATGGCTCTGACCTAAGCTAATAATGGTCTACACCTATCCCCACTGCCAGAGACATGACTCATATTTTCTTTTTGAATCTAATTTTCACATAATAGTGAACATCCTAGCTATGGTGAATTTTACATCTTTTCTATGTTTTTAGTCCTTACAAACACCCAACAAGACAGTTACTAGTGATCACATTTTACAAACAAGAAGATTGCAGAAAAGCTAAGAAATGTGTTCAGGTGTCTACAGCTAGCCAATGAGAGAACTTGAATTTGAATTTAGGACATAACTATGCCATTTTTTATGAACTTTCTTAAAGAGGGGGGCTGTTAATCTAGCATATCATTATGAATTATTCCACCTTAATTTAGATCGGACCCCAGAGAAAGACATTAAGGAAACAATTCTGGAAACAATTCAGAATTCACTCTGAAAGACTTATTTTAATTTTGGAAATGAAGAGCCATATCACAGAAACCCACACCTTGAAAATTATTATTATACAGCATCTCAGGACTTTCATGGATTCAGTTTGAAAGATAAAAACTTCCCTTTGCAGAACACTGCTGGCGATCTCCCTCACGTTCATTCTTACCCTGCTGCCAGCTCATTGGAGGTGATACCAGGACCCCCCCCCCAAAAAAAAAAACAAAAACAAAAAAAACACACCACTTTTAGCAAAGTCAATGCACGTCATACTGTGAAATCCTGCGACATCCAGTATGCAGTGTACTCAGGGCTATATGCTTTCACTGACAATGCTGAGAGCTGGAGGTAATCATTTCAAAATACATCAATAAATCAGCCAGCATCTGCCCCTGTCGTCACCACCCTCCTCTTAGTGAAACTGAGAAGAACCCTCACCAAGTTATTCAGTTCTGTCTGAAATTTCCAGGGGCTATGCCCTGGGAACTGTGTTGTGTCTCTTTTCAGAATCTTCCACATCACTATTTCCTGAGTCTATCCCCATCAGCCTTCAAATCTGATGAAGAGTTTATCATTACAAAAAACAAACAAACAAAAAACAAAATTAAAAGAATAATCAGTTCCTATAATGTCTGTCAACTTACTGCAATCCATTCACATCCCAGGCTTCTGGGAGAAAAGGGCAACACACATTATCTCCATTGCTGTACTCTTGCCTTAATGAGCTATTTATGAGTTATTTATTCAGTCATGCTAAAATTTCTTTTTCTCCCCCTGTTTTAGTGTTTGCATTTTCTTCTATTTGAAGTGGTCTTCTCAGTAATCTACTGATCCTTCAGATCTGAGCTAACCAGCTCCCTTCACAGGTGCTCTCAGTATATAGGACTCTCTATGTAGAGGAGGGTCCCAATTATACACATTGGGAGTATGTCTATCCTCCCTCAATGGGCTCACAACAACTTTTACTTTTGTATCCAATGGTGTGTTTATGTCCATAACATCTCACACTTCACTGGCCTATGAGGTCCATGGGGACAGACACCCTTCCATTGGTCCTGGCATTGTGCTCCACACATAATGGACACTTCGTAAATATTCATTCAAAGAATGGATAAATGACATATAAAGAGGATCACAGCCATCCAACTAAATTAGAAAAGATATTGATGCAACCTGTATTAAACAGAAAAACATACTGATAACATGCTATCATTTCCTCCTTTATAATGAGAGACTCAAACTCTTCCAAAGGAGGCAGAGCAAAATATTATGTAGCCTACACTCAGAAACACTTGTGAATGTTGTCTTGGTGCTGGGTGAGCAATGATATTCCAATCATGAGAGTCTTGCACCCCCTGGATTTTTATCCTAGAATAGTGCATTTAAAAGAATACCAAACTTTTGGCCTGAAAAGTTCACCTTTTTACTCCCAGTTGTGTTACTCATTAGTTATGTTACAGTCACCTCTCACTTCTATCAGAGATGCCATGACAGTAAAGTGGGGAAATAATTTAGGTTTTTAAGTGCTCTATAAACATTCCCTGCCACAAATCCTTGTTTGCAATTATTCTTTCTGAAAGACAACCCTTAACCCAATTTATGGGGGTCAAAATTGTTACATTACTCTTTGTTCTTAATATTAGAACTGTTACCTTAATCATTCATTTTACCAACATGTATTAAATATATAGTATTTGACAAATGCCATGCTTGGTGTTAAATACACAGAAGCATAAGATATGTTACCCACTACTGGTTACTTAATTGCTCTCAAAGATGCCAAATTTACTTATTTAAATAAATAAGTAAAGATGCAAAGCAAAGATGCCAAAGGTTACTTATTTAAACAATAAAACTAAAATACAAAGTATTATGTCAAATCTTTGCTGAATTGTTACTAAATGTGTCCTGTGAATAAAGTTGGATATTGAATGCAGATATTAAGGAAGTGCTACATGCCAATTAGACATAATTATGTAGATGAATGCACATGTACGTAGTAATTTAGATACTTGTACCTTCCAGTTTAAAAGCTGCTTTTGTGTTCATTATCTCAATCATCACATCAAACCTGTAAGAAAGTTATTAGGATCACCTTCATTTTACAGAAAATTGATTTTGTAAGAAATTAAATAAGTTGGCAATTTGTATAGCTATTAAGTAACAGAACAGAAACTCCAACCCAAATTTTCCACTATAACACTTTGTTTTTTCCTAGTATATCAGTTTTCCTCCTCCTCACTTTCTCTCCTGCTCTCTGTTCATTCTCATGCCACACTAATCTATATAATAATTAATATACTAAAGAGTGCACAATACCATTCCATACATGCCTTAAATCCTACTGCTCATGCAAATCAGCTCAGATTACCTGAAAGTAATTTCACTGAAAACTGATATAAGCATGAAAAAAATATATAAGCTTTGCTTAACTGATAAGATCGTGAACACTAGTCTCAGATAGAAACTAAAATCAATCTTCATCTGGGTCAAAAAGAAAACAATTGCTAAAATAACCCAAGATACTCTTATTCCTTGTCTTAGTTGATTTTATATGAGTAGATACTTTATAAAAGCATGGCCTGTCAGCATGTATGACAAGGCTCAGAGAGATAATGGAAAAACATGACCCTTAGACTGACGGTCACATCTCAAATCTGGATTTTGAATTCTACATAAAATTGTCGGTGATCCACATACGTCTACCCAGTTACAACGGCAGAGTTCCTAAGAGCTGAGTGTGCCAATATATGGAGATTTGGATGCAGTTATTTGCTCTAAAACTTAAGAAATATTCTGTTGTCGCAGATCACTTTTAACTAGGCCTTTTGGCATTTCATATGTATCAAAATAAGCAAGAAATCTATTTTAAGAGGCTTTGAGGTAAAGGTGCACACTTTAATACTAAACGTGGTTGAAAGTGGAAAGCTTAGGTTTGAGCATATGGCAGGAGGAATAAACACCAAAGGGAAAAGGGTGCCTGGGTGGCTCAGGCGGTTGAGCATCTGACTTTTGATTTTGGCTCAGGTCATGATCTCAGGGTTTGTGGGTTTAAGCCTTGCATTGGGCTCTGTGCTGGCAGGGCGAAGCCTGCATGGGATTCTCTCTCTGTCCCCCCCCTCTCTCTCTGCCCTTCCCGCTCGTTCTGTCTTGCTCTCTCTCTCATAAAATAAATAAACTTAAAAAAACAAACAAACAGAAAACAAACAAAAAAACACTGGAAGGATGGAGACCAGGGAACTCTTTTCACTCTTCAAGGAAGCACATTATAAACAATGAACATTTTCTCAATGGACTACTTCTCTGAAATATGGTTTTGTGAAGACACAGAACAATGTTATTTTTATCAAATGAAATGAACAGACATAAATTTAAACATGCATTTATAGGATCATTTAAATGCTGAGAACTGAAACAAATTACTTTTCTGTGATCGGACAGCACTTTGCACACACTGGTCTCTGCATTTTCACTTCACATCGCACATAATTATTTGCCCTCGTACGTCTGCTATCTAATGTAAACCCTAAAAGGGTAGACAACGTACTTTGTTCCAATTTATGCTTTAGTGCACAACTGAGTTTCCATCCCAGTAAGTATTGATTTAATTTTTTTGATCAGTGTTATTTTTCCCACTCCTATATCAGACAGAATAGATCAGTGCATAAAAATACAAAACAATTATGTGTAAATTTGATTGAACTCCATCTTACATGGTTTCATTCATTCATTTATCCCACATATTTAGTGTTAAATGTGTGCTGTACAGCATTTCAGTGGTTAAGACACAAGAAAAAATGTTTCCCAGATGACAGCACAGTGAACCTCAAACCAGACAAGACTCTGAGGGTAAGAAGCAGGCTTCTTAGGTCATCAGTGATGGGTACAACACTGCCAGCCACTTTTATGAAGGCATGAACGATGTGCTTTTGAAATGTATGGGTGATACTGAGCCTAGCAAAATGGTTCATGCCACGGATGGCTGGATCAAGATTGAAATAATCTCACTTTAGGTCTCATAATCCGAGTGTACAAAACGCACTGATGCTACCCTTACTATGATCACACTAGCTCTCAGCGTTCTGATTACGGTTGGGGGACTGTGGATTCTCTGCTTCAAGCCTTGGTGACCCTACAAACTAGACCTACGCTTTCCATTTTGTAGACAAGGAAACTTAGTTTCAGGTAGATTGTTTGCCCCAAGCCCCAGAGTTGCTAAGTGATATAGGTAGACTGTCGAATGCAAAGCGCAAGTGGGGTGGGGGGAGAGAGAGACAGACAGACAGACAGATTCTGAAGCAGGTTCCAGGCTCTGAGCTGTCCCAACAGAGCCCGATGTGGGGCTCAAACCCATGAACTATGGGACTAAGCCGAAGTCGGATGCTTAACTGTCTGAGCCACCCAGGTGCCCCTAAAAATGTTTTGCAATAAATGTGTTATAACCAATACAGCTGAATGCCCACAGATGTCTGTGGAATCTAGACAGTCTCTCAAAAACCCATTTGGCACTCATCCATTGCCATGTGTTTATATCCAATAAATCCTAACAAAGTCCAAGATACTCTTTTTGCTTCTTATTTCAAAAGGAATTTGGCTGATAGGAAGCCAAATACAAGAAGAAAAGAAAGTTGCGGAAGTTAGGATGTTATTGTCCTAGAATATTTTCTCTGGATATTTTTATCTATAATATTTCTTCAGAGTAAAAATGGGAAGCACTAAGTGTCAATGTTAAGTCTGTGAGAGGTTTTATGCACTTGTAAATTACCCTTGCCCTCATGGGAGGTGTGATTTCCAACTGAGTGACAAAGAGAAAAACCAGAAAGGTAAACTTGCTTAGAACAGTCAACAAAGGGGCGCCTGGGTGGCTCAGTTGGTTGGGCGTCCGACTTCCGCTCAGGTCATGATCTCGCGGTCCAGGAGTTCAAGCCCCAGGACGGGCTCTGTGCTGACAGCTCAGAGCCTGGAGCCTGTTTCAGATTCTGTGTCCCCCCCCTCTCTCTCTGACCTTCTACCATTCATGCTCTGTCTCTCTGTCTCAAAAATAAATAAACATTAAAAAAAAAAGAACAGTCAACTAAATTTATGTAACCAATTATACTGTGTTGAACTGTGTTAATTCATTAATCTCTTCATTTCTTATGATGTCCTTTCAATGCTCTAACATTGACTTTCAGCATCTTCTGGACCAAGACTACCCTTAATTGATGTGTTCTAGGTGTGCATAGTTCCACCTGAAATACACATCCCATTACTTAGAGGAAATTAGGCTCAAATAATTCGAGACTTCAGAGGGGAAGGTAGGTATTCTTGTCTTTTTTGGAATCTTTTAAATAAAGAATTGATTTGAAAGGACAAAGGAAAACTGCTCATTCTGGCATTTCTATCATTTCTATTTTTTTTCCAGTATTGTGCATTATTATCAATTGCAGTTACCAATCTGAGCATGAGATCTCTGGAACTTACTCATCTTCTAACTGAAAATTTGCACCCTTTGACCAACATCTCCCCATTCCCCCAACCTCCAGTGCCCAGGCGAACATGACTCTACTCTCTACCTCCATGAGTTCGACTTTTTTAGATTCTATATACATGTGAAATCATGCCATATTCGTCTGTGTGGTTTATTTTGTGTAGTGTAGTGTCCTCCAAGTTCATCCACATTGTTACAAATGTCAAGATTTTGTCCGTTTTTAAGGCTGATAATATGCCTTTGTACACAAATACCACCACTTTTTTTCTCCATTCATGGGTCAATGAACATCTAATGTTGTTTGCATACCTTGGATACTATGAATAATGCTTCACTGAACATGGCAGTGTAGATATCCCTTAAAGATGCTGGTTTTGTTTCATTTCTATTTTAATTTCCTATCTACCCCTCTGCAGCCAAGTCTTCCCCTCTGTGCCTCCCCCATTCCTCCTACCAGCAGTAAGCACTATTCAAGAGAAAGTCCTGCAAAGCAGGATGTGTTTAGCACCAAGACACTTGATGAATAACTCAATTAAATGAGAGTGAAGTACTTCATAAATAACCAATTTTGGGTAATTGCACGTTATTATTCTATGTTTAATTTTTATCTACAATGAAATGGTAAGAAGTATCTGGTGTTGATGCATTTCTCTAAATATGCTTTTAGTAATCCCATGATTCTGCGGGTATCCCTTACCTGTACTATTTTTTCCTATTTATTATTTTTCTTTTATTTCCCATGGACTCTCGACTATATAACTAAATGATAAGGGGAGTCAAAGAAAGAGAAGTGGGTAACACCCTGATGCATAGTTTTAGGTACAAAAACTATTGCCAGGTGGTAAACATCACAGTCAATTCTGGGCTTTGGAAGAAGAAGAGTAAATTCTTCTCTCAAGGGACATAAATTTGAAGATTGTTGGGCTACGTCACATGGCATTTTGTCCTTAATATCCTGGGAGTTCACTAGTGACTATTTTGAATTTCTTATAAAATTTAAATTACTGTGGAATGAACCTAATGAGCTCAATAACGTTATTATCAGATGCCATTCTATTTACTTTTATCAAAAATAATAAAAAAAAATTTTGCCCTTCATGTGTCTTTTTTTTTTTTTAATTTTTTTTTTTTTTAACCTTTATTTATTTTCTTGGCACAGAGTGCGGACGGGAGAGAGTCAGACGGCAGGCACAGAATCGGAAACAGGCTCTGAGTGACGGGCATGGAGCCTGATGTGGGGCTCGAACTCGCAGACAGCGAGACTCGACCTGAGATACAGTCAGACGCCCAACCAACTGAGCCACCCAGGCGCCCCCATGTGTCTTTTTAAAAAAAAATTTTTAGTGTTTATTTATTTTTGAGAGAGAAACAGAGACAGAGAGTGTGAGCGAGAGAGAGGCAGAGAGAGAGAGGGAGACAGAGAATCTGAAGCAGGCTCCAGGCTCTGAGCTGTCAGCACAGAGCACGACATGGGGCTCAAACTGACAAACTCATGAGATCATGACCTGAGCTGAAGTCGGACACGTAATCGACTGAGCTACCCAGGTGCACCCCCCCACCCACTTCATGTGTCTTATTAAATATCAAACGTGAGCTACACATCATTTGGGGGAATCCTTTCGAAATGTATACATTTTGAAAAGTGATGTATACATCACTTAATATATGTATACATATATATCACATTGTATACTTTAAATATCTTACAATTTTATTTGTTATTCATGTCTTACTAAGGCTGAAAAAAAAAGTGAGTTGCGCAAAGAACCCACAGCCTGCTTGACAGTATGAACATCTAAACTATTATCTCTTGAACGATTTGGTGAATTTGTTCATTGTACATAAGTTCTGTTTTTTAAAAATAAACTTCCTTAGATATTTTTTGGTAATTTGTATTTTAAAAAATTTTGTGAAAATTTCTTTGTATTACTCATAAATATCAGGTTAGAGAGTTTTTGTAAAAAAAATAATTAATTAATTAATTATTTTTCTTTTAAAAATTAAATGAGTAGGGATGCCTGGGTGGCTCGGTCAGTTGAATGTCTGATTCTTGATTTCAGCTCAGGTTGTGATCTCAGGATTTGTGAGATCGAGCCCCACGTTGGGCTCTGAGCTGAGGACAGTGCAGAGATCTGCTGGGGATTCTCTCTCTGCCCCTCCCCACTCATAGTTCTCTGTCTCTATAAGCCATAAATAAATATTTAAAAATAAACAAGTTAAATGAGAGAATATTGGTAAAAATAAAACATACAAACAAAATCAGACTTTCCTTTGTATATAAATCAGTTTCATCATTACAATAACATATTATGACTCAAGCATAAAAAATACATGGTACCATTGTAATGCCATGTCATATGACTGGGTTCACAGGATCAGACATGATGTAGATAACACACAGTGCAGTGTGCAGATCTACGGGAAGATTCTTAATGGGCACTGGAAAGGTGGGTAGGGCCCTCTCTGTGACATAGCTCAAGATGTGGCTCTTCCATCGTAAGAAATGAAGGATCTTAGTTTGAGCTCTCATTCATTGGCCTTGGGTCCTCCTTCTCCTAATTCTTTTTATTTAAAATTTTTTTAAAACATAATTTATTGTCAAATTGGGTTATATACAACACCCAGTGCTCATCCCAACAAGTGCCCTCCTCAATGCCCATCACCCATTTTCCCCTCTCCCTTGCCGCACCCCCGCCCCATCAACCCTCAGTTTGTTCTCTGTATTTAAGAGTGTCTTATGGTTTGCCTCCCTCCCTCTCTGTTTGTAACTGTTTTTCCCCTCCCTCTCCCCCATGGTGTTCTGTTAAGTTTCTCACAATCCACATATAATATCTGTCCTTTCTGACGAACTTTCCTAACTCTTAAAATTAAAAGACTGTTCTGGAAAAGGTATTAGAATGTTGCTTTCCAATTTTAAGATTTTATTTTTATAATTTATTTTAGTTGCTATATTTATTTTATAGCAAGCTAATGATGATATAGACCTAATAGAAGATTTGTTCAGGGAACAAGAGTGACTTTGCATAGATTAAAATTGTACTGCATGAGCAACAGATGTTTATGAAAAATATGACAGATAAATATAAATGTGTACATTTATTTGAGTAAAATATGCTATTATGAATGGACTTATTAAGGCTGCCTTTATTTCCTCATCAGCTGCTAGGAAACATCACAAAAGTAAGTAGGACTTTTTCTCCAAAAGGATCAGAGTAAAATATGATCAATACATAGGTGCAATTAAAAATAGATATAAAACTAAATTTAATACAACCACATATATGTTTATTTGGCTTTAAATCAGTTTTTTTATTTATTATTATTATTATTTTCTTTTTAAGAGTTTTTTCACATCCTTGCCCATAAAATTTTCTCTTTACATTTCCAAGTGGATAGGATGAGATGTGAAGGTTTTCAACAAAGACAGTTCAGTGTGGTAGAAAAATATAATTGGCTTTGGTAGCAGAAACATCCCAGTTGAACTGGTAGTTGAATCAATAAATAAATCTGTGAAAATGGTCAAGACACATAACTTTTCTGACTTCTGGTACCTTATCCATAGATTAGGTAATAGTACTGGTATGATTTCCCCACATCATACTATAAGAACAAAAAGGTACTAACAAATATTCATTTATTCATCGCATTCATATTTTAAATTTTTTGACAATTGTGTTTCACAATGCAAATAGATGGTGAGGGTAGTAAAATATCAAGGCAATTTAAAGGAATAGCATTTTTGTGAATATTTTGTAGCAATATACTTTAAATATGTAGATTTTCTTCTCTTGCATAATTAAAGAAGAGGTTTAAATTATATTCAACAATTCAAAACTAGTATATGGACAATTTTGTAAAATCATTTCTAATACTTTCTACAAACACGACTCTCAAGAAATATACTTTTCCCTGAGAGGAAAATACATTGATCTGCTATTCTTTGGGTTAAAAATGATGGTTGCAAGAGCCTAGTCAAAAGATAATTATTAAACTGTTGTGCAGCTGAAAGAAAAGTTTTTTCTTCCCTTTGAGGCAGGAAGAAGAGGGAGGTGGAGAAAAGCCAGAAAGACTGGCTTCATGAGTGCTGTGTGCGACACAGGTTGAGACAAGAGTGGAAAATGACCAGAGCTCAGATACTCAACAGAATTTGAAGCACACTGATGAACAATAAAAAGCTATTTGTGTTTCCTGAATGCTCCTACTTCCTCTAACAGGCCTAGTAAAATAGAATCTCTGAGGAAACATCTCTGTAAACAGATTTTCGTGGAAATGAAAAGGGATTATGGTAAGGCGAATTATTGCTCTGCTATCCACTTTCACCCTGTTACTGAAGTTTTCACCCCATTCCTTTTCCAAGGGACACTGCAGTAACTCCCATTAAAGGAGACATGTTACATGTACATGTGGATTATATGTTCATGTGTGACTAGGTGTGGCCTGTTGCATTCTCACTCTTCATAAGGAAACATATTCAGGTAGTGCCGGAGAAGAGCAAGACATTTACACAGCATGTCTAAACCTGAGCAAGAGTCTAGACCACATCTGTCAGGGGCACGGTGAGATCAAACAACCAGGCTGATGTTTGATACCAACCCTCCAACACTACCAACCGTACAAAACCTACTAACCCTCCAACCCCCACCAAACATACCACCCCACCTACACCTACCAACCCTATCAACACTACTAACACTATGAACACTACAAACCCCCACCAACCCTACTAACCCTACCAGCCTACCACCCATACCAAGCCTACCAACACTACCAACCCTACCAAACCAACCACCACCACTAAGACTACCAGCACTACCAACCCTACCAAACCAACCAACACCACTAAGACTACCATCCCTACCAACCCTACCAAACCAACCAACACTACCAAATGAACCACCACCACTAAGAAAACCAACCCTACCAAAGAAAACACCACCACTAAGACTACCATCCCTACCAACCCTACCAAACCAACCAACACTACCAAACCAACCATTACCACTAAGAAAACCAACCCTACCAAACCAAACACCACCACGAAGACTACCAACCTACCAACCCTACCAAACCAACCACCACCACTAAGACTACCAACCTTAACAACCCTAACAACCAACCACCACCACTAAGACTACCAACCCTACCAACCCTACCAACCCTACCAAACCAACCACCACCACTAAGACTACCAACCCTACCAACCCTACCAAACCAACCAACACTACGAAACCAACCATCACCACTAAGAAAACCAACCCTACCAAACCAAACACCACCACTAAGACTACCAACCCTACCAACCCTACCAAACCAACCACCACCACTAAGACTACCAACCTTAACAACCCTACCAAACCCTACCAAACCCTACCAACCCTACCAAACCAACCACCACCACTAAGACTACCAGCCCTACCAAACCAACCACCACCACTAAGACTACCAACCCTACCAACCCTACCAAACCAACCACTACCACTAAGACTACCAACCCCACCAACCACCACCAACCCCACCAACCCTACCACACATACCAACCCTACCAACCCTAACACCACCAACCTGCAGACCCAAGAGTGAGAAAAGTGAATATTCACTGTTGTGTGTCCTGAAGATTTCATGTTGTTTGTTACACAGCATTATTACAGCAACACTGATTGCTGCCAAGATTAAATTTTACAGATACAAATTCAAGATATAAAACAGAGTATTCACTGAAGCAGGAAGTTAGGGACAGAATCAGCCTTGTGAGAATATAACTTCCTCGAAGAGGCCAACTCCAACCACAAATCTTATGCTCCACTCAAGGAGTGTATGTATATATCAAGGCCTAGAGACTCCAGAGACATATGAAAAATATATTTACATATACACATTATCCGCAGAAAGTATATCATCTATGTTCAGAAATTCCTATTTGTGTACCTTTCAAGTCTATCTGATATCTATTTGTTACAAAACAGAGCCCCCAGTTGAGAACGCTCTTCTGCGGTATGAAGTCAATAAAAGAAGGAAACAAAATCTTTTATTATCTTTTCTCAAAGCAAGGCAAGATTTGCTTAACCAGTGGAGTTTTTTGAAACAGATGGATTGGGGCGCCTGGGTGGCTTCATTGGTTAAGTGTCCAACTTCGGCTCAGGTCACGATCTCACGGTCTGTGAGTTCGAGCCCCACGTCAGGCTCTGTGCTGACGGCTCAGAGCCTGGAGCCTGTTTCCGATTCTGTGTCTCCCTCTCTCTCTGCTCCTCCCCTGTTCATGCTCTGTCTCTCTCTGTCTCAAAAATAAACATTAAAAAAAAAAAGAAAAAGACAGATTGACATAGAGTGAACCAGAAATTCACTTAGCAAGAAGTCGATGAACCGTTTCCTTTTAATGCAGAGAATAAATGCTTAGTAGTAGAAAAGAAAAAAACAATATTACAAATCCCTTCCTTCAGACACTTCAGACAGTGTGGGTAGTCCAACATGTAATACAGGAACTTAAAAAACTAATAAATTCTCCAGTGAGGATCACTGAAATCTGAATGAGGATATGAATCACATGGAGAGTCAGAGAGTTTTAGTCAGAGGTATGACAAGTAGAGTCTATTTGTAGGCAGGCGGGAGTGGCTGTGTTCAATAACTATAACAAGCCCAGTGTGGCTGATGTGGGGTGACAGATAATGCATCAGAGAGAGGGGGGAGCCAGTCATGCGGAGACAGGTAAGCCATGGGAAGGAATTTGGATTTCATTTATAATGGGAATTCACTGAAAGATTTGAGCAGCACACGGGTGAGGTTTAATTTACAATTAAAACTACAACTTTTGTTCTGGGATCTAATTTGCATTAAAATATAACTTTGCGATTTCTAGGGAAATTGACTATAGGAGAGGAGGAGTGACCCAGGTCAACAAGGAACAAAACTACTAATTTAATCTAGGGGAGAAATGATTGTGGGTAAGGATAAGTGAGAAGTGCTTGCTTTTGGAACGTGTTTCAGAAGGACTTGATCATCCAAGGATTAGAAGTGACCCTAGAAAGCAGATACTCAATATGAGATTTTGACATGTACTCTTTTCCTACTGCATGGAAGTTGAGGGTGATTTATGGTTCATGTATGACCCTCCCCTGAATGGTCTATAGGGAAAGGTGAGGCGCTGGCTAATGCAGTTTGAGGTTTATCAGTCTCTAGGTATTTATAAGAATTGTTGAGTTGATTGGGTTTTAAGTGGAATAGAAATCTTTAGAAAAAGAAAATGAAGCTCAGAACCACCCAAATCAACTCAGAGCATGAGGTAAAAGGCTGACGACCTCTGTTGGAGCGTTAACAGAAGCCTCGGACCTGTGGCCGAGGATGGCCTGTACTCACAATAGCGCGCAAGACCTAATTACAAAGAAAGATGCATTCACAGCCCTGACACATCTAATGTCAACTCAAAGTATTGATAGGGAAAGAGAGCAGAGCTGAGCATGTGTGGCTGGAAGCACTTCAAAACCTTGAACATCTTAATCCTCTGGGCATTCTGAAAGAGACATTCACCATCTCTTTATTGCCAGAGGATAGAAGTGTCACCTCATCAGGAGATTATAAAATGATCCCACATAAAGCAGACATCTCACAAGATAATGTCCACCCTCCTCGAGATCTATAACTATCTACTTTCATTGCTTCTGCATCAATAACTAAGGTCGAGTTGGAGCATGGCTAATTGTCCCTGCTATGGGAAGCAAAAGATAATCCACCAAAAAGAACATCAGGATATGGTTAGCAACTACTGGCAGGATCCAGGGGACTAGACCTGAGAATGAATCCTTCTTGTGCTTGTTGGGGTGAAGGGAGCAAATTACAAGTCTGAATAACAAGAGAGTTCACTGCTATCTGAGGTACTTAAGATTGTGGCAGGGGAATCTGTAGCTGATCCTAATTCACTCCTGGTTACTCCCTGAACCTCCAGAAAAAACGATGGCTTATAATCACCAAGGTATAAATTCTAGAACTGCCTTAGAGATTTGAGGAAGGGGTCAGAGACCCAAAGCTAAGGGCATTTTAATATGGATTTATTGTGTGAGATCTGAGAAGTCACTGGCTAACTTTGTTCTCCAGAAAGGTCTCAATAACATCTCTTCTTTGAAACAATACAGAATGGTGCAACATGGGGTGCATTGGCATTATCAGGATACTCAGGGGTTGGTTCTCCTCTCTGGGCGACACAGAGGTACCTACCCTGACACTATGGAACTGTGTTCCTTAGTGTCAATGTGAATGGCAGAGTTCTGGATTCTGGGTTCTGAATCCAGGTGACAATACTCAAACATCAAAGGCAGATGAATGAAATGTTTCCTAGGATTTTGCAAGGATGGAATGGCAAATAAATGGCTGCGAAGGGTAGGAATCTGTGGGGCTGGCCAACCTATCATGGCGCTCCTAAAGGTAGGATGGTAGGGCAGCCAACAAGGGTAACTCTTGATATATATAATCAGAAACCACCCACAGTGGATGATCTAAAGACTCATATTTACTATGATCTTTATTGTGGTTAATGCATAGTCTAGGGTGGAGCAGGGATTTAACCAATATTCATAAGAGCATTAAATACCTCATTTATTGTCCATGAGATACACACAACATCATTTCAGGCTAAGGGGATTGTTTTATGGCAAAGGAGGTACAATTATGTGCACGAAACTACAGGATCTGTTGGCCCTAACATACTGTACCATCCAACCATGCTGGCCTGGTAGGATATTGGAATGGCTTCATAAAGAAACTGCTAAGGGCAACTTTGGGGATGACCTTTTAAAGGGCTAAGAAAGCCATGGCCATTATATGGTACTTTTCTTGAGAGGGAAAATAGGTGAGAGTGAGAATCAGGGTTTGAGGTATGAGTGGCCTCTATCACCATCATCCTGAATGACCTACCTAGGGTATATATGATTCCTGCCCTTGCAAATTGAGGCTTCGTGGCACTAGAACTTGTTGCACTACCACTTCTGGCTAGAACTTCCAGTACGAAGTTGAATAGAAGTGGTGAGAGGGGGCCTCCCTGCCTTGTTCCTGATCTCGGAGCAGAGCTTTCTGCTTTTTACTGTTGAGGACAATATTAGCAGTGAGCTTTTCATTGATGGCCTTAATTAAATTGAGGTACATTCCTTCTGAACCTGGTTTGTTGAGAGTTTTTATCATAAGAAGGTGTTGAATTTTATCAAATGCTTTTTCTGTATGTATTGAGATGATTATGTAACTTTAATCCTTCATCTGTTTGTATCATGTATCACATTAATTGATGTGTCTGTTGAGCCATCCGTTATATCTCAGGGACTTGATCATGGTATCATGGTTTATGACCCTTTTAATGTGGTAATGAATTCAGTATGATGATATGTTGTCGAGGATTTTTGCATCTATGTTCATTACGGATATTGGCCTATAGTTTTCTTTCTTGTAATGTCTTTAACAGGCTTTGGTATAAGGACAATGCTGGCCTCATAAAATGAGCTTCTCGAAACTTCTGGGAACAGTTTAAGAAGGAATGGTGTTACTACTTCCTTAAATGTTTGGCAGAATTTGCCAGTGAAGCCACCTGATTTTGGGCTTTTATTTGACAGGAGATTTCTGATCGCTGATTACTCTTTCTTCATTATTAGACTTTTCAGGTTTTCGTTTTCTTCATGATCTAGTCTGGGTAGGTATGGTTCTAGGAGTTTATCCATTTCTTCAAATCCAATTTGTTGGATTATAATTTTTCATAGTAGTCTCATGACCTATTGTATTTTTGTGGCATCAGCTGTCATATTTCTTCATTTCTGACCTTGAGTTTTCCTCTTTTCTTAATTTAGATAAAGGTTTGTCAATATTTATCTTTCAAATAAAACCACTCCTAGTTGCATTGATTTTTTTCCCTACAGTTATTCTATTCTGTTTGATTTATTTCTAATCTTTATTATTTCTTTCCTTCTGCTTAATTGGGGCTTAGTTTGTATTTCCTTTTCTAATTCCTTTAAGGTGTAGAGTTATGTTGTATATTTGAGATCTTTCTTCTTTTTTAAGGTAGACATTTATGGCTATAAACTTACCTCTTGGTACTGCTTTTGATACACTCATTAAGTTTGGATATGTTGTGCCTTTGTTTTAATTTGTCTTGAGCTATTTTCTACATTCCTGTCTGCTTTCTTCTTTGACCTGTTGACTCTTCAAAAATTACTGTTTGATTTCCAGGTATGTGTGAATTTTCCAGTTTTTTTTTTTTCTGTTTTTGATTACTAGTTTTATTCCACCATTGTTGAAAAAAGTACTTGGTATAATTTCAATATTCTTAAATTTGTTAAGACTTGTTTTGTATCCTCACGTGTGATCTACCCTGGAGAATTTGCTATGTATCATTCAAAAAGTAGGTATACTGGGGCACCTGGGTGGCGCAGTCGGTTAAGCGTCCGACTTTAGCCAGGTCACGATCTCGCGGTCTGTGAGTTCGAGCCCCGCGTCAGGCTCTGGGCTGATGGCTCGGAGCCTGGAGCCTGTTTCCGATTCTGTGTCTCCCTCTCTCTCTGCCCCTCCCCCGTTCATGCTCTGTTTCTCTCTGTCCCAAAAATAAATAAACGTTGAAAAAAAATTTTAAAAAAAAGTAGGTATATTATGTTCTTCTTGGGTGGAATATTCTGTCTATATCTGTTAGGGCCAGTTGGTTTACAATGTTGCTCAAGTATGCTATTTCCTTATTGATTTTCTGTCTATATGTTCTATCTATAATTTAATTTTTTTAAATGTTTATTTATTTTTGAGAGAGACAGAGACAGAATGCAAGTGGGTTGGGGCAGAGAGAGAGGGAGATACAGAATCTGAAGCAGGCTCCAGGCTCCGAGTTGTCAGCACAGAGCCTGATGTGGGGCTCGAACTCATGAGCTGTGAGATCATGACCTGAGACGAAGTCGGATGTTCAACTGACTGAGCCACCCAGGTGCCCCAATGTTCATCTATAATTAAAAGTAGACACTGAAGTCTCCTACTATTATAGTAATTTTCACTTTGGATCTGTCAGTCTTTGCTTATATATTTAGATGCTCTGATCTTCATGCATATATAATCATAACTAGTATTATCTTTCTAATGAATTGAACCTTTTATCATTCTATCCTGACAATTTTTGTCTCTCATGGTAGATGAAATGTTGATGAAAAAGACAAACATTGATGAAACAGATGAACATTGATAACAAAGAAAATAAAGAAGACATAAATAAATGGAAAGCCATCCCATGTTCATGAATTGGAAGATTTAATATTGTTAAAATGTCCATATTGCCCAAAGCAATTAGATTCTATGAAATCTCTACCAACATCCCCCTGGCATTTTTTTTTTTTTTACAGAAGGTGAAAAACAGTCTTAAAATTTATATGGAACCATAAAGACACAGAATAGCCAAAGAAATCTTGAGAAAAAAAGAACCAAAATGGAGGTATCACAGTTCCTGATTTCAAAATATATTGTAAAGCTACAAAAACAGGTAAATAGATCAATGTTACAGAATAGAGAGCCCATAAATAAATCCATGCCTATACAGTTACTTGATCTTCTACAAAAGAATCAAGAATATTCAAGGGATAAAAGGGAGTGTCTTCCACAAATGGTGTTGGGAAAACTGGATATCCACATGCAAAAGAAAGAAATTGAACACTTATATTACACCATACACAAAGATCACCTCAAAATGTATTAAACACTTAGAAGACCTGAAACTGTTAATACTTCTAGAAGAAAATAGAGGGAAAAGACTTGCCTACTAAATAAATGGGTATTTATATAAAAGAAAATGAAAGTAGGTATGTATGTCACATCATACACAAAGATCAACTTCAGATGATAGACCTAACACAAACAACAAAATAAACTTTTTGTAATATAGAAAAATATCTTAATGACCCAAGGATAGCAAAAAAAAAAAAACAATAAAAATGATGGATAAAGTTGGAAGTTTTAAAATTAAAAACTCTATGTATCGAAAGACACTTTTAAGAAAGTGAAATACATGGGGCATGTGGGTGGCTCAGTCGGCTAAGCAATAGACTCTTGATTCAAGCTCAGGTCATGATCTCATGATTCATGAGATCGAGCCCACATTGGGTTATGCGCTGACAGTGCAGAGCCTGCTTGGGATTCATTCATTCATTCATTCATTCACTCTCTCTCTCTCAAAACAAATAAACATTACAAAAAAAAGAAGAAAGTGCAATACAAGATCTAGAGTTTTAGATGTTTGAAATATATGGAATAAACAGTAAGTCATGAACATATAAAGAATCCTCAAAAAAAAAAAAAAAAAAAAAAAGAATCCTCACAGATGAAAAGGACACTCAAGAAGAAAATCAATGGCAATCCAATATATTCATGGATACCAGATTTAAAAAAGTACTTTGGGGAAAAAATTCAAAATAGCAAGTAAATATTTTTGAAAACATATTCAATCTCTTCAGGAAAATGCTTATAAAAATTCCAGTGTGAGACCACCAAAATCACACCAAATTGGCTCAGATCAGAAAGACTGACACACCAAAAATGTAGATGGGGACAATCACTAACTCGGAGAACTGTCAGAGTCAGTATGGAAAATGATTTGGGATTTTCAATAAAGTTAAATATACTCATATTCATAACAGAAATTCAGGCACATGTGCACAGGAAACATTATATGAAAGTATTCACAACAGCATTGGTTATAATAGCCTCAAACTGGAAACCACTCCAGCACTTGCCGATAGTAAGAACGTGAATATGAACTGTGGTATAACCGCAAATTGGAAATAAAATACATGACTCAACGGGAAGAAAGTTGACTCTTAAAAAGATAAGGTGAATAAAAGAAGGCAGTTACTAAAGCACACATACTCTACAATTCTATTTGTAGACAATTTAAAAAAGATGTAACTAGACTATCTTGTTTATGGGAGCTTAGTGAGTTGGTCAGTCTACAATAGAAATCAAGAAACTAATCACAGGGGTTAATGGAAGGTGGGGGAAAGTGGGAAGAAGCAGGCAGGGGGCTCTCCTAGTGAGGATTACGTGCCTGGGCTTACTTGCACGCATGTGTACCTTATAATAAATTGTGCATGTATATTTCAATCCCTTTCTATATATTACACATCCTTCTTAAAGTTTAAAGGATGAGATTTGGTCTTAATGAAAAGCTTCAGAAACAGTTGGGATCCCTCCTGTAAAACCAGAAGTTGATTGGCAAGCGTCCTCCTCAGGCAGTAAAGTCGGTGTAAGCAATTGTAGTGGGCTGTAACATTTGCACGAAAGGATAACCGAACCCAACCAAAGTGAACAGGCCATGAATTTTCATCAGTCTATAAAACAGAAGTGCAATTTGTATAAAGTTGGATCTCATAAATAAGTAATGTGGCATTAAAAGGCACAGCGAGATGAATGGAGCAAGGGTTTGTGAGGCAAAAATAGTATTTCTTCTTAGACAAATATTAAATAATTTAAATAGAGTATATATGGTAAACGGGTGAGTAGAAAATACAATTCCAAACACATGACCAAACAGGCTGGGAGCATATCTCTTACATTGTTCCTCTAAGTAATCTTCTTAAACCTATTGTTTCCCTGTCTCCTGGTGGTAAAAATTTTGCTCTAGGCTGATTAGAAATTTCACGTGTTCTTGGCATTAACATTGCTTTTTAAATTAACCCCCTATGTTCTATACTACATGAACTGTGTTTAAAAAAAATTCTAAAAGTTGGGGATCCTGGGTGGCTCAGTCAGTTGGGCGTCCAACTTCGGCTCAGGTCATGATCTCATGGTTCATGGGTTCAAGCCCCATGTCAGGCTCTGTGCTGACAGCTCAGAGCCTGGAGCCTGCTTCCGATTCTGTGTCCCTCTCTCCCTCTGCCCCTACCCTGCTCATGCTCTGTCTCTGTCTCTCTCAAGAATAAAAAAATTCTAAAAGTAGATAAATACCCAATATCAAAACATTGTCTTTGTTTATTTATGCATATGTGTGTGTGGTAAGCCAAATATGTACTTGCAGATATTGACATATATTATACCTCTTGTCTTTCTACAACATATCTCAATCTTCATCGAAAAAAATGTGCTTTTAGATCATTTTAATCCATTAGGTCTAGTTTAATTCAGCATCTTCTAAGAACCAAATATTGGGCTGAGTATCAGTTCTCTCAGATCAATATGACACAGTCTGTGCTTCCAAGAAATTGGGATAAATAGATCAGTTCCATATACTTTGGTAAGCACTATCAAAACGTTGTGCGTAGTATAAATGGGGTCATGAGGACAGATCATTTAGGACATGGAAAAGTTTAGGTAAGTTTTTCTGGAAGAGACTACATTTGACCAGATTTTCAAAGATGAGTTCTCTAAATAAAGAATGGAGAAGGAAGAAATCAAAGTGGGTGCGTGAGCAGAGGCAGAGACCTGGGGGAGTTACCGAGAATAATGATTAGTAACTGCAAGCAGGTGAGCATTGATGCAGGGAAAGCTGGAAAAGTAGCAGTGGGAGGTACACCTTGTTTTCTGCATTGAGAGGTGCTTCCTGTGCCTGAACTGGTGGTTAGAGACAGCGGTCCAGCAGGTGCACTAAGGATAACTAGGAGGTATCAAAGACTACCGTCAGGAAAATCAATTAAGCGAAAAAAACAGCAATAAAGTCAAGAAACTATAAAGATATTTTTTAAATGTAGTGTGGCCTTTAAGGATAGAAAAATAAACTAAATTCTGTGTTTTTAAAAAGAAAGAGGTTGTGATATTAGTTCAGGTGAGGAACAGAGAATTATCGGGACTGGCGAGGGACCAGATGTGGACAGTGAGGAAGAAAGAGGAGACACACAGGTTGAGATGGAGAATTCCAGAGAGGAAGCCCTGTCTGGGGAACATGAAGACAAGGGTTCGGTGTTAGTCATGTTGGATATGAGGCATCTCTAAGACACTCAGGTGGGTTAGTTTTACAGATACAGGTTTATTTGAAGCCGTAGCTTAAAGGAGCAGAAACGCTAAGGGGTAGAGATGTGGAAGACATGAGCATCTAAATGTTCTAGAAGCTGTGGGGTACAAGGTGCAGGAAATGTCCCAGAATGAACGTGTAGAAGTGGAAAGCCAACTGAGAAGACACGCACAGGAGCCAAAGTTAGTTTTGGAGGTGACGGGCATGTCCGTTGCCTCAATTGTGGCCATGCATCCATATATCCAAACTCAAACACATCAAATTATATACATGAGTCATGTGCTGCATTTTGAATACCAATTATACCTCAATGAAGCTAGAAAAAAGGGACTTATATATATTAAAATAAAAGGTTTAGGAAGCAAATGAAGCCAGGGAAAGGCAGGAGGAATCAGGTGTGCTTCAACATGGAAACCGAGAGCAGATAGTTAGTAGGGTCTGAAAAAGGGAAGAGAGATCGGCTTCAAATGTACCAGTGAAGTTTTCCAGATAAAGATGACATTTGGCAATATGGAGGTGACCATCAGGTTGGGGGTGGATATCATTCATCATACTTCTGGGGCTATACACACCTATGAATGTTTACACACACACACGCAGGCACACGCACACGTATTTATTATAACAGCTGATAGAAAGACTAAAAGCTGATCCAAGGACAGGTCTCAAGTAAACAGTGCAAAAATATAAGCACAAAATTTTCTAATTCATTTATGAATTGCTAATTGAATCTGAAAGATTGACTGAGTTTCAAAAATATTGAAACTGGGTGGCTCAGTCGGCATCTGGGTGGCTCAGTCGGTTGAGCGTCCAGCTCAGGTCATGATCTCATGGTTCCTGGGATTGAACCTCGTGTCAGACTCTGTGCTGACAGAGCAGAGCCTGCTTGGGATTCTCTCTCTCCCTCTCTCTGTGCCCATCCCCCGCCCCTGCTCAAGTTCCCTCTCTCTCTGCCCCTCCCCTGCTCATCTTCTCTCTCTCTCAAAATAAATAAGTAAACTTAAAAAAAAACATTAAAAAAATATTCACAAGCAACAGATAAATCTCCATTATAAATATTTTTAGGTAGCAGCCTTAAAATACAGGTCACCAATTTTTCAAATTGTGCAGGCTTCTTTCTTTAGTTGAGTGAGTATAGTATTTGCCTTATATAGTTTGACTTGACAAGAGAACCCATAAAATCTCCCACTTGTGGCCCACTTAAAAAAGAACTATTATAGTTTTAGGCACTGTTGAACGTCAGAGTGAGCTACAAAAAATAAATAAAACACCATAAAGCTCCCCACCTTCATTTCATTTTTAGAGCCCCACACAGAGAGACAACAAGGACATTCATCAGAGACACAGCAGTGAGGTTCAGATTTAGTTTGCTTCATATTAAAATGGGTATTTGGAGGAAACACCAATTTCTTTTTTTTTTAATTTTTAATGTTTATTTATTCTTGAGAGAGAGAGAGAGCACGAGCAGCAGAGGGGCAGAGAGAGAGGGAGATGCAGAATCTGAAACAGGCTCCAGGCCCTGGGCTGTCAGCACAGAGCCCAACACGGGGCTTGAACTGGTGAACCGTGAGATCATGAAGTAGGATGCTCAACCGACTGAGCCACCCAGACACCCCACCAATTTCTTTTTAAAGCGAACACCTGCCCTCCCCTTCTAAACACTGGCGTGCACTAATGACATTAAAATTGCTTTCAGGGTTTAGACTGAACTGCTAGCACTTTCCCGTAGCTGGGACTTAGCGTGCAGACCTCACACTGGGACTGCATTTATGTTTCAGGTTAAACAAATACAGCCACTTTTGTTTTAGAACTGGAAGAACATTCTGTTGACTCAGGGCCTCTATTGTTGTCACTTAGAGCTAAAGAAGTCCATGCAGCGTAAGAATTTCTGCAAGGCACCGATTAGGGGTTTGCCAGAAAGTGGCGCACTCTGTATCATCTACACTGCTAAGAACCTGTTTTAAACGTAACAGACAGTGTGGTTTCCAAGTGTGCCTTCACTGCCGCTGTGTGGGCTTTCATTCCCAAGGCTATTCTGAGAAACAGGACAAGTTTCAGCAGAACTGTGGCCCCTGAGGAACCTCTCCACGAGCTGCTGTCCGAGGGCAGGCAGCTGGACGAGCCTCCAAGGCCTCCCGGGCCTCACCTCCCACTCACCCCAAATCTCCACAAAGTGCCTTCTGGGCACGTGTCCCAAAGTGAAAACAGCTTCTCCTCCCTCAGGCTAAACTCTGTCAGACAAGTACAAAGAGGTCCTTTTGGTGACCCAGCAGTGAAGACCATGTTTACTGAAACAGGTCTCCCCTTTATCTCCTCTGCACTCCTCACCCAGACTCGGGGGTCCATCTGTCAGACCTTCTTTGAGCAGATCAATGAAAATGGCATCCATGGCATTGAGGGCCCACGTCTGTAGACCCAGGGTGTGTGGTGGGACCAAACTTGGCCGCCTGACTCTCACACATCAGGGTGAACCTTTCCTCGGGGTCGTTCTGATTTAGCAATAAATAGGGTCTGGGAAACACATCTAAGCAGTTTACTGAACTTAAAAAAAAAAAAAAAAAGAAATGACATAATCTCAACAGTAGACCCAGGCTCTTTACCCTCAAGTATTGACCTTATTTAACAATAATACCTACATACCTAAGTATTTCTATATACACATATGTGTGTATACATATCTTCTCTAATATATATATATATATATATATATATATATATATATTATTTATGAGATCCTCTCTAATATACAATCTCTCTCTGTGTCTCTCTCACACACAAGCATGTGTCTTCTGCTGCTTCTCTGCATACCCCGGGATCTAGAATGGGCAGGGATTTTGTCTGTGGCTGGTGTGAGGCCTCTTACACCCAACACCTCACCGGGGATGCCCTGTTGGCACGCTTATGGTCCACCATCAGAATATGGAGGGGCATGTAGGGAGCATGCCGGGGCACGCAGATCCCCCTACATGCTCCCCCGTGACATGCTGTGCAGGGCACTAAACACTAAACAAGACTTTAGGCCGACACACCGAGTCTCTCTAGCAGCCCCCCTGGTCTTCCCCGTCAGAACTCAACGTGTTCCTAATCACTTTTCCAGAACTCCTCTCAACAAATCTTCCATTATTGTCAGACTGTTGACTTGTTCTCAAATTGCCTCTTCAGCCCAGCTCTGTCCTGGGTCATCTCCACCTGGTATCTTTCTTTGCCTTGTTTGTTCCAACCTAGAATCTCACTAATTTGTCCAGATACTGCAGATGAATACATTTTCCCATGAACACTGACACAGCTACTTATTCCTTTGTGGCGTTCCTCGTCCTTCAGTAAATCACCAGGATGACACTGTGACACTTGACATCGACACAGAGCGTGTTCTCACTGTGTTTGCTAGGTTTCACTCTGCACACATTCTCTTCTCCCCTACAATGCCACTGCTACAAGTGCCCTGGGAATATGGAAATAGTTTTCAAAGTTAAGTACGGTATATGGTACTGGCGTATAGTGAGCTCTCCGTTAAAATGTTGCACGTTGGGAGTTTATTTTTTAACATGCTGATGAAACTTTGTGTTGCACAATCCAAAAATATTGCTTCAGAAGTATTCCCTATTTAATAAAGTTGAGTTACTACGACACTGCCTTAGTACCTTAAAAAGTAAATAAAAAGTGCCTTTAGCACTGGAATGCAAACAGTGGATTAACACACCACCGCATCATTAGAACAAAAACTCTGGAGTCGGTAACTCAAATTCAGTACAATAAATAACCATATGTATTTTGGTTTTAAGTGTGTCTTCATAGAGTTCTATAATAAAAATAGAATTATTATATTAATTCTATTAATATAATAGAATTATATTAAATTCTATAAGCAGGGCAGGAGTCATTTAGTGAAATTAATGTATCATAAAATTCTCATTAGGTAGCAACAGGAGACTGTTAGGATGCATGAAAATCCCATCCTATGGACGTTACAACTTCTGTGGGACTGGGCGGAATCACTGGTATGCACCTGCTTTGCACGTTTTCATGTTCCTTTTTAGTTTCAGTCATTTTAGGTTTTTGTGAAAAGATGTTATTGCCTAAAGTCCATGACAATTACTGCTTTATCAAATTATGAGTGCCAGGGTTTGTACTTCAATTTTTAATGCCAAAATACATTACAAAGACCATTCCTTGTTGAATTTTAGAAGTAGGAGACAAGAGGGGCGCCTGGGTGGCACAGTCGGTTAAGCGTCCGACTTCAGCCAGGTCACGATCTTGCGGTCCGTGAGTTCGAGCCCCGCATCGGGCTCTGGGCTGATGGCTCAGAGCCTGGAGCCTGTTTCCAATTCTGTGTCTCCCTCTCTCTCTGCCCCTCCCCCGTTCATGCTCTGTCTCTCTCTGTCCCAAAAATAAATAAACGTTGAAAAAAAAAATTAAAAAAAAAAAAAAAAGAAGTAGGAGACAAGAAACAAACTTAATGCTATAATTCCTTCAAAGATGAAGAATCACTAGGGAAAGTGATGAAAATAAAGAGAAAGGAAAAATAAAAATAATGAAAAATTAATCATTATATTAATGCCTACTTACTTATGATTAATTATATATTCCATATGGCCTTTACTCTCCAATGTTAAGTAAAGTATGAGAAATGGAAAAGATAATTTTCCCTAAGTGATTTCAGTACCTGTTTATTCTTTCTGAATAATTGGTAGATGTGACTAAATACAGCTTTCTGAATTAAGAATCTCCCATTACAATCTACCCAGGAGTAAGCTTTATAAAAATCTAGTGACGCCATCCGTCACGCCCTGCAGGGGTCCCCCCACCACCTTCTCCAACATGCACAGAGAAATCTTTACGATGTGGCACATCTAATTTCCTGTAACGTGACATGTCAGTGCTCTGTGTCTGTGCTTTTATTCATGCAATTACCTGCCAGACAGCTTCCAACCCCTCCCAATTTTCTTCTCGTCAATACTCATCCTGCATGAGTAAATGCCAGCACTGCCTCCTTTTCTGTGTTTTCTGCACATGCCGCTCAGATTTTATCATCTTGTCTGCTTGGTGTTATAGAAACTGCTAGTGCCCCACCCGTGGCCCTCAGAGCAGGTATACTCTTTGGCCAACTTCTACCGGCTGGTGTGTGCAGTCTGACTGAATACTCCTGTATCTGAGCTGCAGAGACCTGGCCGCTTGTTTGCACTGGAGGCAAGAAGTACTGAAAATTCCCTCCAAAGCATCAGTGACCGAGAACTGTCAGGGTTTCGTGCATGAATTTGCCAGTTCCCTCGCTTCTCAGGATTGATAACTCCGGGCTATATGATTTCCTAGATTTCTTGTTGGGATTGAGCTCCAGTTTTCCTCACGAGGACTTGTGCAGTAGCCAGCCCTGCACTGGTACCTGTCTTTTCCCTGCATCACTTCCTCACCTTCCTGTTAGTGTCACTTGAACTCCTCAATCTTTTGTCTACAGGTTTTTTCTGGCCAAGTTCATGGTGAGAGTTTTGACGCCAGAGGTATTATTATACAGGGTTCTGGAGTTGATTGCTTGCTGGCTACATGACATCAAGACTCCCGGGCGCACTGTTACAAACCTCTCCCCTGCGGCGAGGGTGGGGTGGGGTGGCATAAAAGCACAAGGGAACGTATGCCTTATGTGACCTCCGCAGGATTTGAGAGGGAGTCCGACAATGATGACGATAATGGCTGTGAAGTTGTTGTAAGTTATCATCAAAGCTCTAAGGGAAAACACTGATGAGCTCCAACTGTTTAGCGAAACCCCCAGGGCTTGGTGTGGAAGGCAGGGGGTCTTTGTGACATTGTTTAAAGAAGCCCTCCTCTTCTGCAGCCAGAGAGGAAACTGGACTGAATGCCAGACCCTATGTCTGACTGGAAGTGCAGCTGCCTGGTAGAGAAGGCTTGCTTCAAAGCACCAGAAAACCTCCTGTTCACGGCTCACGGCATTAACAGGGAAAGGGTACGGTCCCAAAGTCTGGACTCGCACACTGGGGTGCCCCACTCCCTTGCCTGTGGCCCACACAGATGCCTCATCTCAGGTAGATGCTTCACAATAGGGGTGTCATCCTCAAAATGTGCCCTCAGCTTATGGCTTCTAGACCCTTTACCAAGTTCAAGACCAAGTATGGCCCAGCTGAAGAAATACTGCCCTTGCTATAAGAAAAATGGGATTATGCATCAAAGGAACTACAGAAACTGGCTAATAAAAACTGGCTAATAAATAAGTCAAGAAGGAGAACACGTTGGACAAAAGTTGTGTGTGAAATACAGGTACCCAGAGAATGCTGAGGGCATGTTTACACAACCAGATGAATTTACCTCCAAACATCTGTATTTTGAGGGATGCACCTACAAATTCATAGTTAATGGTAGAGCTATCACATATTTCTCTACAAATATCTTAGTATAATTCCAGAAAATAAAAATATATATTAAGAAAAGAATACTTTAAATTAATCAACATTTAAAACACCTGATGGTCCTAAAATGTAAATCAACAAGCTTAACGAGGTAAAGCCAAATGGACACAATGTGATTTACGGGGAAAAAAATCTGGAAGAGTATCCGGCACTGTGATTGAGAATGAATGCACTTACTGGTGTTTCGCCTCATACCCAAGTGATCTCGCTGATCGCTTTCAACACTTCTAATGGTCCACTGTACCCTGCATTAGCTGAATGTCTTTTTGAAATTAAAATATATGACACGTATTCACTTAAAAAATGCACTTGATATATACGCGCCACTTACCCTTACTTGACCCACAAACGCATTGGCTTCTTCTTCGACCACGGACAGATTTCGAGGCAGATAGGGATCGAACACTGGGGCGTTGTCATTGACATCTGTCACTAACACATTTACCGTGGCAGTTGAGGTCTTAAAAGAAACAACAAAAAAGATTCGATGTGAAAAGAGTTATTTTTGTTTTGACGTCAGCTAATTGGCCATCTTGGCATTTGTCTAGCTGAAGAGCATCTCATTACTATTCCTACTCCCTAGCTTTCCAAAAAAGGAAAAAGAAGAAAAAAAAGGAGGAAGCTTGCAATTTTCAAGCACCTCAAAAACCCACATGGAAAAAGCAAATGATGACATTAAAGGGCAAACATCTTCTTGAAAATGTCAAGTATTTCCTGGAGGCTTACTTTTAGGAAGTGATTTTGCCTTTATCTTGTTCACATTTTACTGGTGGCAAGCTTTTGTTTATACACACGTGTACCTCCTTTTCTCTGAAATGTAACACTTCCGTAGCCTTGATCACTTACATTTTTCACTATTTAGAAAATAAAACTTGTACATTATAAAAGAGCACAGTGCATCAAGTGGGTATTTTCAGGTAAGTAAGTGCTATCAGAAAATACTATAGTCATCATTTTCGGGGTTCACATATAAACCAGGAGTCTGAGCATCATATACCATGAGTGAAGTGATTACCTTGGGATCATACAGCCCAAGAAAAAGGTAAGCAGGCACATCTACCAGTAGTATGTGCTACCCGGTGAAAAGGCACGTCCTTGGCCTGTTGCAACCAGAGTCTATTATGTAGGTCAACGACTTTTGCACAATCAAGGAAGATCAGATGTGAGCCAAGCAGGAAATGGTTCTCTCTAATCAAAGCCTGAGAACAAATGCCCTGCCCCCAGCTCTGTCACAGTGTGGGGTAGATCACAGAAGCCTGGGGCCAGAATCAGAGAAAGAAAGAGTTCTCAGCTGGAACTTGAAAAATCTGTTATGCCAGGACACTATGTGACAAGATGTAAATAAAAAGTAATAGAAAAAAAGCAGGAGAAAATAATTACCCAAATTTTGTTTTAAAAGATACCAACACAGTTTGTCCTACCTGCAAATGATGTGCGGTGAAAGGCTGACATGCTGAGCAGAAATACGAGGTTCAGAGGGAGTGACTGAGGAGACAGCCATCAGGGACCGAGGGGTCAAACACTGCACTCCTCAGCCACCAAGGAGGCAAGGACCTGGGAAATGTCCCCTCCTTCTCGTTGGGATCACTGAAGTTCTACACTCTCTTAATAATTCTTCATGGGGTCTAGACCATGCCTCACTGTGACTAAAACCCAACTTTCAAACTCTGATTGAATTAGGGTGGTTTTCTCCTATTTTAACAGAGGCAAAAGTATATCCTCTTTTGAGCAATATGACTTTACCCCAAGATTTATTATTTTTTCACATGCAATATCTAGGAGTCATTAAATTTACCATGCATAGCAGGGAATTCTTGGGTATCCATAATGGGTTCTTTCTCTATTTGTGTGCTGGCTACGTTGGTGGGTTTATTCTGTGAAAATTCATACAACCATTCAGTATGATTTGTACATGTTTTTATCTGTAAAAGTCCAGTAAAATTTTTATTTAAAGGCATGCCAAGGATGACCAGAAGAGTGTTGTCTAGTCAAAATGAGGAAACAACCTAAATGCCCACCCATAAAGATGCTTATATAGATTGCTTTCTGTGTACAGTAGAAGTACTGTAGAATGTTAGTACGGAGAATGAACAAATCACCGTAACAAGTAACCACATGGATGATCTTCATGAACATAAGGCAAAGTGTAAGAAACCAGACACAAAGCACCACACACCATATGACTCCCAGGGTATACATTTCAAAGATTGGCAAATGTCTCCACTGTGAGAGAAGTCAGAATAGGGTCATGTCTGTGAAGAAGGTGGGCTGGGAATGCCACAGCCATAAGGCTGGGCTTTTGGGGGCCAATTAATTTCTGTTTCTTGCTCTAAGTGTTGATTACATAAATGTGTTCACTATGTGAAAATTCGTTAAGCTGCACAAGTGAGGTTTGGGCATTCTTCTGTGTGCATATCTCTGTGAAGCTACTTAATTTAAAAGATGCACGAGCACAAGCTCACACTTGTATGTAGATATATGTGGGTCTCTATAAAGCCAAATAGGATCTGATTCAATGGCATACAGAAAATTTAATTTGCTTCTTTTAATTTTTATATATTTTCCAAATTTTCTCCAACAAGGCTACCTTGCTTTTGTAACAAAAAACAGCTTAACAAATGTTATTCCTCTCAAAGTTGTGTAAGAGATAAAACCAGTAAAAGGATGTTTTTATAGTAGTAGTAGTAGTTCCCAATTTGCCTGAGGGTGAACAGGACATTAAAAGTGACAGCGTGGAGTCAAAACCTAAGAGCAGCCACACTAGAGTCTGCTGACTTTCCTTCAAATTGTCTGACCCTCTTTATACCAGTCTATCTGTATTTCCTTGTCAATCTTCTAAATGGATTTCCATCCTATTCTTTCAAATCCCCATTCTTGACACTGTGGTATATGATGTTTTCAGACTGTTTTGGTGCTCAAAGACTACGGATTGTGGTTGAGTAATGCAGAAGACAGCTGGATCACCAAGTAATCTGGAAAGTTAAACAAGTCCGCCATTTTGTGCTAATAGGGACTGAAATTTACGGACCATGTAGATGTATTTCTCCATATCTTAGTAACTGTGTATGACATGAGGAGAATCCATGTCTCTCTTTATAGAATTATTAAGTAAAAATGCACATAGAATAATTTCTAGCTTATGTATTTCTTGAAGTGTAGTCTGAAAACCATTTACATCAGAATCACTTGGTTAATCATTAAAAATGCCCGGGTGACACCTTAGACCTACTGATTCTATTCATTTAAATCTACTGAAAGAGTAAATTAGTTAGTTGTAAAGCACAATCATGTACATTTTTTGGTTGGTTCAGGAAGACGGCAATCATACTTCAACATGGATCTTGTATCTTACCATGTTGTATCTTCAACATGGTTTATGTATCTTACCAAGCACAGATTTTCAGTTGGTTAAGATGAAATACTTAAGAAATCAGCTCAGGTCATTTTAGGTAAAGTAGATAAAAAGAACACTATGTTAGCTAACACATGTTCCCAATTAATCTGAAAATCAATTTATATTATTCCAATTAAATAAAAAAGATCAGACACCAAACTAACAAGCTTGATCAGTGCAAAGCTACCTGCTTTGCATTAAGGAGATCTGTCTTACTGCCTATTTTCTCAAAAGTTGTACCGACTTCTAATTTCACTACACCAGCTGGAAATAGTTGCAGTTAAATACTGCATTCCACCAATTATCACTTTTGGGGTCATTACTTATTTTAATTATAATGTGTCACAGATTTTTATTTTGTTTTACATCATGGATAAATCCTTACAGCACATATTAAATTCTCAACAATGCAAGCAGGTTGTTGTAAGAGACAATGTGGATACACATTTATTTTCAGAAACTGTATGGCCCTGAAATAAAGACACTGATATGGTATATTTGGTTTGGAATAGTATAAAACACGTGAGATGTAAAGTCAAAGTCAAAAACAAACAAACAAAAAATACAAACATATGTATGTTCATCTACACAAACCATTTTTTATTATTCATGAGAACTTTTTTTCAAAAATATTTTGTAATCTTCCTCGATTTTACATTATGGACTTTATTGAATCTATCAAGCTAATTTCTTAAATTATTGAAAACTTGGTTTCACTAGAAGATATTTAGGGTGTTCAAAATATATTCATTCTCCAGTTACTGAAGATATAATTATGATGATTTCTACTGACATGGGCCTAAATGAAACTATATACTCATAAACTGACAGAAGAATGTGCATTATATACTATATAATTGAGAAATAGAAAATGGAACGATGTAGCGGCCTTTTTCTTTTTGTCAATGTAGAAATGTATCCATAGACACACAGACACACACACACCCCCTTTACAAGTTTCTATGGACATGCATGTTCAAAATAACTTTTATTAGTACATTTAATTCCTTTCAATAAAAATGGAAATAATGAGGATGTGTTTAGGATCTGACCATTTTTGTCGCTCAATAGGACAAGGAGAAGGTATATACTCTGCATTGAGCATTCTTTTTAGGCAGTATTAATCCAAAACATTTTTACTCATAGCTACAAATCATCCTGTGGCTACAACATCAAGAGGCAAGCCAGGCTGACCCAGATTATAGAGTTTCTCCGATGACCGAGGGCGACCTTCCTAGCAGTGAGGCTGACGTGGGAGGCTTTTTCACCTTCTGAGAATGAAAGAGTATAAATGTCTCCCAGAAAAGTAGGAAAAGGGGGTGCCTTCCTATCTGGATTATGGGAGCAGAAGGCGAGGCACAGAGAGGACAAGGAGATCGGATGCAAAGGTCCTCCTCTCCACGCCTTGTCCTCCACCACCCTGGGCCACGTCTACATCCACGAGGCACTGGAACAGCACTTAGGGAACGTGGTGATAGGTGTTGAGAAAGTAAGAGAACTTGGGGAGAAACAGTGGCTGACTCGCGTGGAATATGGAAGCCTCCAGAGAATCTCCACGGCAGTCACATCTAATAGCACCTTGTGGTGAATATGCAGCAGTGGCAAGGACAGGTGGCTAGAGAGAGAATCGGGGTTTCTTTGTGTGCTCAGGAATCGCAGATGCTGAGAGATCACTACCTGAGCAAGGCCTCGGGTGAGGGCGGAGGACCTCGGCGGTCATGTCAATTCACATCAATTCATGTCAGCTCTACGTGGCAATGGATGCACCAGACACCCAAAGGGTCATTAGGGAACTGGATCAAATTAAAAAGCCCGCAGTTGAGAGGCCAAAACAGACACACACGCACCATATAAACAGACTCCAGCATAGATGGAGGCATTCAAGCTGGGTGCCCCCCCTCCCCACACCAAGAACTAGTAATCACACCTGCCCCTGTACAATTTTAGGGTGAGGGCCGGGAAGAGAGGAGGGGACAATCAGCAGCTGCACTGGTGAGTGTTCACCTAGAAGAGTATTTAAAACCTAAGATGCAGGGATGTTGTTTTAAGCAAGTGGGACCTGACCCAGCCCAGATACACATTACAATCTAGGTAGCAGAGTGGGCTCATGAAGATTGGATTAGGTGTAAAAAAAATACAGGAGCTTTTAACTCTGTGCACATCTGAGCACTGCATGAGGAGAGTACATACTTTATAGTATATGTAACATATTGTAATAATACATGTTAATATATCACATATAATAGAAACATAATAGAAACTAGAAGAATATCATAGACTATCTCACAATGAAAAAAAATATCAAATTTCTGGAATATTTCCTTCAGAAAACACTAAAATATCAGTATTTTGTTCCCCCAAACCAAGAAATACGAATCTACGCTTTCCAAAGAGAACGAACAAGTAGCTCATTCTCTTTTAAAATTACATGGTCACATCTCTTTACAAAATTATACACCCAAATAAACCCACTGCGGTTTTGTTTTCTCAAATAACACCAGGATATATCAGGATATATATTTATTGTAGACACACATATACATAGGCAGAATTATTTCATTCTACAATTTTATTAAACTAACTATATTAAAATTCAGTTATTTGAATTTCCCACACAAGTCTTCTTGCATATATATTTTTCCTTTCTTTTTTCCCCCATAGTTTGATTAAACAGTTAATTGTTCACTTCTAGATTCTAATTGCTAATTTATATCGTCATGTTTAAAAGACATTCAGGGAATAATACTAGTTCAAGGCCCAAGCATAGATGCTAAGCCTATTGCCAATCTGAACTTGTAAAACATCACCGACATTCACTGTAAAAGCCATAACTGAGTAAGTCAAGCTAGGCATTCTAGAGCATTCTACAGATATAGCAAACAAGATTGCTGAACTCATGGGATATGGTCAGAAATATCCACACCCACAGAACAACTTTGGGTTTTGAATAAGAATCAGCCTATTGGAAATGGACAACTGATACATTTGTTTTAAAGAAACAACAACAAAAGAGGAAATCCTGCCCACAGTTTGCATGTTTACATCTTTCACTGTGATTTGCATATGTATGTATTTTGCTGTGTTTTTGGTTTATGGACATCTGTAATCCACAAGCCCTGCTCCCTAGCTAGCTGTCTTTCAGCCCAGTATGGATAATAAGATAAGAAGCAGTATGCTAGGTGTGGTCCCTGGAAAAGCTCCAGCTCCATGAGAAAAGAGGGCATCTTTACCCTCTGCTCCTTGCAATGGAGAGTAGGTGCCTGGAGTTGCAGCAGCCACCATAAGACCATTAGGTACCAGGAATGAAGATGCAAGCAAGCACTATTAAGTGCAGAGCAGAAATGAGGCAGAGGGCACCCTGATGCCACTGTGGAGCCCCGGCGCCAACCATTTCCTGCCCACCTCAACGCTTCTTTATATTTGAGACAAACCCTGATCTGTTTAAGCCCCTGCTGTTTGGGCTTCCCCGTACTTACAAGCCTATTCCTACAGGCTATTGCTGCCACTGACTGTTGAAGGAGTTCAGAGGACATCACCCCAAAATATGCCACTCCGGTGTATTGACTTTTGAAATAAAGGTACTTGAAGAACAACAAATAGCGGAAAAACGCTCAGTCCTTCTTTCTTTTTCTTAAAAGCAGGATATTAAATTGCTATGTGAAAGATGTATTCCCTGTATGAGAAGGAAGGTAACATTTTTATGCCCAACAAGAGCAAGAAATTGAGATGGAGAGAATTCTATGTAGGCTGACCTTGTTAAAATAATTCATAGCTCCCTTCAGCCTCTCCGCGTAGTTTAGTTGCTTTTCTGCACCTGCCTCTGATCCTTTAACCCACTATTATAGCAACTAGATTTCACTAATTCTTTGGGTCTTCGTTTCCTTATGGGGGTTGCCATGTCATGTAAAACTTAAATAAATGCGCTTTTTCCTGTTAGTCTGACTTTGTCAGTTTAATTTTCAGACCCAGCCAGGGACCATAAAAGAGTTGAGGAAAAATTCTCCCTCTCTGTTGATCAAATTGTATCCATAAGCATAATAAAGTTTGCCCACATTTTCCAATAAAATTTTCCCAAAAAATGTATTTTTAGCTCAGATTGTTTGGATTTAGTTTATAAGTAAAATAAATGTGAAATAAATAAATGTGAAATGTGAAATGTGAAATTTAGTTTATAAGTAAAATAAATGTGAAATAAATAAATAAATGTGAACAAGGAGCTTCTGAAAAGAAATTGAGTGTATATTCCTTCCAAAAAATGCATTTGGGAGCTATCCTATATGTTATTATTATAAATTAGGTAAAACACAACTGCTTAAAAATGTGTACGATATATAAAATTTTCAAAGTCTATTTCACCTAAAATGTGAAAATATTGGAATAAAATATGGTAGAAGCTTTATTAAGGAATTTTCAACTTCACAGATTTGTAAGTAATTCCAAGTAACTGTAGATAACTACTAAAATCCAGAAAGTATGAGCTTATCTGTAGTCATATAGCTAAAGAAGTCTATTTATAATAATGAGATATGTAACTTACATGTATAGATTTTTTTAAACTACTCTTGACAAAGTTACATTTAGAAAAGGGAAAAAAAATACAAGAACATCAAATAAAGTTTCCTCAACTGTGTCTACAACACATCAGCAATGACCACTAGAATATTAGCTCTCTTCTCCCCTAACCACATTTTGAAGGTGGCTTTTTTATGATGAAATCAAATTATATCTTCGCAATCTGCTTCACACAAATTGCTGGTAATCATTTTGATTTAAGAAGAGTCCATCCACCCGGGGTCATTGCCCATTAAATATCTTTCTTGAAAACCATAACCATTAAGGTCAAATGGTTAGTTTTACCATAACTCTACAAAGGAGTAAGTTTAAACGTACAGATAAGAAGAATGCTATCAAAATGTGAGACAGTTGTGATTATGTAATCACTTTCTCCTTCAGGAACCCACTATATGTACCCACTTATAAGTCCATCCCTAACATTATATAAATAATGGAATTAACTAAAGAAGCTTTTTTTTTTTTTTTGATTCCTTTCTCTACTGGTACTCTCAATACAAACTTTTGAAAATAAAACACCTTCACTTAAAAGGATCATAATTTTAAAGCTGAATGAGACCTTATTGATCATAAGAATGAAAGTGTGGGGGAGCTAGAAATGCTAAATGCTGTCCAAGGGGTCTAAATGCTGTCCAAGGGGTCTGAAATACACAAGTAACCAGAAAAAAAAAATGCTCTGCGGATGCCTGGGTGGCTCCAGTCGGTTGAGCTTCCGACTTCAGCTCAGAACATGATCCCGTGGTTTGCGTCAGCTGTGCTGACAGCTCAGAGCCTGGAACCTGCTTCGAATTCTGTCTCTCTCTCTCTCTCTCTCTCTCTCTGCCCCTTGCCCGCTCATGCTCTGTCTTTCTCCCTTTCCTTCAAAAATAAATAAACATTGAAAAAAATTAAAAAAAAAAGAAAGAAAAATGCTCTAGAAGAAATTAAACTACTATATTTAACCCATAATTGATTCTCTGTTTTTGATGTGGACAAACCCATAATCAGTGGATTGACACTATACCAGATATCTTAATATACTGTTTATTTTCTATCTGTTCTTTTGTCTAAGGAATGATTTTTAAAAGGTTCCTAGCTATTATCACTGCCATTAACATCTGATTTGTAACATGATGTATCCCAAAGCTGTGCATTATGTTTTCTTTTTTTCTATTCTAATAGCTGACCTGAGTGCTCCTTGTTTATTTTACTTCAATCTAATGACACCCCTTCCTCCATGCTGAGTAATTCCTCAGGATCCTCCCTCCATTATTTCCTGGCCAAGTTACCAATTAGTCTTCCACCATACAGCAAAGCCTTCACTTATTGTCTTCTTGAGACTCCCACTGCCTTCTTCATGTAGGTCTAACCCAGGCACACTCTTACTCAAGGACACCTTGATTAATCCTTAATCAAGGATTAAAACTTAATCTCAGTTTTATTTTTCTTCACACAGCTAAGTACTTTGTCCTGGCCACACTATTTACTCAGACTGTCCTGTATACAGCAAAACCTTGGATTGTGAATAACTTGTTCTGCGGGCGTTCCCCAAGATGGGCAAACATTTCTAACAAATTGTAACTTGATAAATGAGCGACATCTTGTAATACTTGAGTGGTACGTGATGCTGAATGTCACATAATCACAACTGAGCCAATGGTTCTTGAAATTTGCTTGGATAGACGAGTGCTTTGGATTACAAGCATGTTTTCAGAACGAATTATGCACATAAACCAAGGTTTTACTCTATTTTATTTTCTACATGTAACTGTTCTACCTAATGTTTGAGAAATGGCAAATGGCTTATTATTGGCAGATGCATCGACTAATTTTCTGAGCAATCCTCTTCAAATAAGTGTGAGGAGAGCATCATATGCCCCCAATCAACCTACCATACAGATCAATCAATTAATTTCAAGTCAGGTGGAGCTATGCTGCTATTGTCATTGGGTGAGCCTCACCTATGCTCCCAACCTGAATTTGAAATTATTTCCAGAGAACAGTACTGAATTGGCCTAAAATGTGCTGAGTTGCCTATAACCATCTGACTAAACAGGAAACTACTCCGTGCCATAGAAATGTTGAAAAAAGTCTAATGACCTGTTACCAACAATTGAAATGTTACAGTGTTTAAAAATTAGAACAGTAGTGGTTGTAAGCAAGGTGGTTTAAAGAATACAGTCAAATGATTTTAAAACACTCCAGAAGGACTAAACAAAATTTATCCTGTCTGGAATTATGGGCCATGTAAAGCACTTCCATCACCAAGGATTAGTCAGGACCCTGAGTGCTGCTTACAAATGACCTGTGGAATCAGTCAACTTGGTTTCCTAAGTGCTTCAAGACATTTATCTGCAGTCCCCCCACCCCCACCAAAAACTGACATTAAAGGGAACAGGCTGCGATAGGGTAAAACAGCCAGGACACATTTTGGGGCGCAGTGCAGGTGATACTGTCCATGGACTGCATTCTAGGCTGTTAGACTTCAATTTCCCCACGAGTTGGGTAATAATGTCAATCACAAATACCTATTCTGTTCCTAAGAGATTCAGAGTATAGGTTCATCTATTAAAAGAGTGCATTGGAGAAAAGACCACTTCTCCAAGTAATTTAAGGAGCTGCTCCTCATGAAAGAGATTATTCCTGGACTCAGGATGGTGACACGTTGTTTCGGAGTATCAGACTACAAGTCTCTCAGTTTCTCGAGCACTGTGCTTACAACCCTTCGGTCCCCAGGCCAAGTACTCACCCCATCCGGCCTGCCATCGGAAGCAGTGACGATCAGAATGTAGCGATCGGTGCTCTCCCTGTCCAGGGCTTTCCCTAAGGTTAGAATCCCAGTACTAGTGACAGAGAAAACAAACAAACAGATAAGACACACAAAGATCTTTTGTCACAGGGAGTCTTCCTCCCGTCGGGAACTACTCTTGACAGGTTTTTCCCCTTCAGCAAACGTAGCCTGAATATTTAAGATGCCTGATTCTAGGATTCATGTTGATGATTAAAAAAACCCTTTAAGGCTGATGAGCTTATTAGTGACAATGAAAAACCCCCAAACTGAATGAGATAACTGAGCTGATTCTCCAGCCTCCAAGAGAAAAATAAAACTACTCTTAATTCATTTCGGGAAGAAAGATATCTATCTTGTTTATGATTATTTCAAAGGTAAAAGACTGCATTAGCTGTTAGTAGTTTCATAATCCTTTGAATCAAGGAATGGTTTCTTAGAACTAATACATAGCATCATTCCTGTTCATCCTCACATACTGTGTCCATACTGGAAATGCAAATATCTAAATTCTATCTTTGACAAATCCTAGTGATTAACATTTACTTTTTCTTCTTTCCCAGTTTCAAAACAATGGAGGCTCATTGTAGAAAATTAGAAAATATACAGTAAAATGTTAAAACTTTCATGGGTATTTGGATTATTTTTGTAATATTTATTTTTATTCTCCATAGTAATCAGATTTAGATACATTATACTATTTTCCAAAGAGGATTCAGACTGCAATATTTTATAATCTTTTTAAGGAAACATAATTTTATGAGCATTCACTCTCCCATTTTATAATTTATAAAAAATGGACTTTCGTTGGCTATACTAACAATTGTATCATTTTGTTATTCTTTTGAAATTTAGATATTTCTTTATTTTATTTATTATATATAATGGGAGATGAACAGCCTTTGGACACATTCTCATAATTAGAATATTTTAATACTACTTCTTACCCTTTCACTGTTTAAAATCAATGTGTCCAAATAGTTAATACTTTCTTCTCCAATGTAATTTGTCTTGTAACAGTTTGGTTACTTCTAATCCTCTCTAAAATAATCCCCAAATTTTTATCTCAGATTTTACAATCTGACATCTGATATGTGACATTTTAATAAAGGCCTACCGAGTATCTATTGTGGAGGAGAGGTTATATTAATATAATAAAGCATTAAAATATTTATTCAAGCATAAAAACATAATTTGTTTCTGCCTGATAGAAGGCTTTCACATTTTGACACAAGTGCTTTTATTGTTACAGTGGAATTTAAGCAATTCACATCATACATGGTAGTTGGGTAAAAACAGTTAACACCGGGGCGCCTGGGTGGCTCAGTCGGTTGAGCATCCGACTTCAGCTCAGGTCACGATCTCACGGTTTGTGAGTTCGAGCCCCGCGTCGGGCTCTGGGCTGATGGCTCAGAGCCTGGAGCCTGCTTCCGATTCTGTGTCTCCCTCTCTCTCTGCCCCTCCCCCATTCATGCTCTGTCTCTCTCTGTCTCAAAAATAAATAAACATTAAAAAAAAAAAATTTAAAAAAAACAGTTAACACCAATGAATCAAAGTCAGAGTCACGGTTACTCTATTTGCTTTATTTTATTGTTGTTGATCGAATGGACTTTAAATAGTTCTAGCATATGGTATAACTATAGAAAACGAAGTTTACTAGTGGTACATTTTTAAATGTTTTGTCAAAAGAACCGACAACCCAGAGTTGTTCATAACAATGGCTTTCGGATTAACTTCCCACACCTCAGATGGTTCAGATAATCTCATTCTAAAATGACTTCAAGACAAAAGTAAGACATTATTGCTTCTGAGACTTACTCACAAGCAACCTAAACAGAAAATCTGAAAGCCCTAGCCATAGGACAATGAAAGAAAAAAGAAAACTGATTTATTGCTTTCCGTTTTTCCCCTTGGTTTCAGGTTCTAATATCTATGTTCTTCCTTGTACATTAAATTAGAAAATCTCTGGGAATTTATATAGTATCCCCATTTATAGCCATATTATAATTAAACAGCTAATTTTTAATGGTCTGGTAATTGTTACAAAGATAGCTCTTTGCTCAATACGATGTGTGCCTTGTGCCCAGTGCAGTAGGCAGTTGGGCAGGATATTTGGGAGACGGAGAAGGAGAGAAAGGATAAGTAGTATCTTTTGGTATTTACAGCTGAAGGACTAGCTGCTGGGTACACCTAAGCATGCTTTCCTGAAATTCCTGAAACAATTGGAAAGGGCGAGTGTTCCTACCAGCTGGCTGGAACTATAGTTCAGGATACACTGGGCTGCATCTAGGAATGCAGTAAATCTTGTACGTTCATATATTAAAAGTATGTAAGAACCGTTTATGTTGAAACAATAATAGTGCTACCTAAATTTTGCATGACTGAAAATGTATCGCACAGGGGTGACATCAGTGGTCTTGAAGATGGAAGCCAGCATCCCCAGTGCTACCCTTATCCACCAAGAATTGTGTTTGTAGGTCTGGGGAATGCCTGAAGGAATGATGCATGGTTCTTGCCTTTATTTCGTCTAACCCAGAACTTACTAGAGGCAGAAAAGCAGTGGGTTTTTCTAGAAAACACCGTAAGGTGGGGAGCACCCTGCAGTCACCTGAGGCAAAAGATTACAGCTGAGGTGTACAATCGAGTGCTGGAGGCCTGGAAGAAAAGGTGGGCAGAGAGTTTCTTGGGAAACCAGGACATTGAGAAGCACCCACATATACTGGGGAGTGGGGTAGCACCGAGAGTCCAGAGATAAACCCATGCATCTGCAGCCAGTTGGTTTTCAACAAGCATGAAGATTATTCAACAGGGAAAGATTCGTCTCTTAAACAAATGGTGCCGGGGCAAGTGGAGATCGACATGTGAAAGAATGACCTTGGACTGTCTTATTACACCATAGATGGAAGTTAACTCAAAACGAATGAACAATCTAAGTACTGAAACCATGAAACTCTTGGACAAAAACTTGGAGATAAATCTTCATGATCTTGGATTTGACAATAGATTCTTAAATATGACACTAAAAGCCTGAGCAGCAAAAGAAAAAAAAAATAGGCATATTGGACTTCACCAAAATTAAGAATTTTTGGCATCAAAGGACATCACCAATAGAGTGGAAGAAATATACAAAATGGGAGAAAATATTTGCAAATCCTATATCTGATAAGAGTCTGGCTCAGCAAATGGATAAAGGATTCTTAAAACTCAACAACAAAAATACAAACAACTCAATTAAAAATTAGGCAAAGAGGGGTGCCTGGGTGACTCCGTCGGTTAAGCGTCCGACTTTGGCTCAGGTCATGATCTCGCGGTTTGTGAGTTTGAGCCCTGCATTGGGCTCTGTGCTGACAGCTCGGAGCCTGGAACCTGCTTCGGATTCTGTGCCTCCCTCTCTCTGTGCCCCTCCCCCACTCACACTCTGTCTCCATCTCAAAAATAAATAAACATTAAAAAAAAAATTAGGCAAAGGACTTGAACAGACATTTCTCCAACAAAGATACACAAGTGAGCAAAAAGCACATGGAAGGATACTCAACATCATGAATCAGCAGGGAACTAAACCAAAACTACAATGAACTCCCATTCCACACTCACTAGGATGCATACCATTAACAAAACAAATGGGAAAATAACATGTTGAGAAAGATAGAAAGGAATCAGTCGGAATGCTAGCACGTTGCTGGTGGGGATGTAAGATGGTCCAGTCACTGTGGGAAACAGTCTGGCAGTTCCTCAAAAAGTAAACACAAAATGACAGTATGACCCTGCAATTCCAATTCCAGGAACATACTCAGGAGAACTGAAAACAGATTCTTAAATACATGTACATATGTGCTCATAGTGGCAGTATTCACAACAGCCAAGACCTAGAAAAACTGTCCAAATGGCCATCCAATTATGAATGGATGAAAAGAGGGCACACGCACTCCATGAGATACTACACAGGTATAGAAAGGAATGAAGTCCTGACCCATGCTTCAACGTGGCTGAACTGCAAAACCTTGGGCTAAGCGAAAAAAGCCAGACACAACATTCACATGTATTATTCCATTTATAGGAAATATGGACAATAGATAAATCCGTAGAGACAGAACATAAATTGCTGGTTGCCAGGGGTAAAGGGAGGGACAGATAGGGGGCAGTCACTTACATAATGGGTCGGGTTTCCTTTTGGAGTAATAAAGATATTCCAGAACAAGATACAAGGGGTAGTTGTGCAATGTGGTAAGTCTGCTAAAGGCCACTGAATCGTTCACTTTGACATGGTTCGTTTTATGCCATGTGAATTTCACTTCAATTATATTAATTATATCGCACAGAATCCCCTCAGCAAACGTGAAGGCTATGTTTCTGAAATGAGTCGTGCTGGACAAAATCAAGCTCTGTAAGACAGGAGTTGGTTTGCCTAACCATAATGATGGAGTTCCAAAGTTGTTTGCACAATGTAAATAAAATGTCATGGAGGGTATCTTCTTCCAAACAAACCAGTCTGCTAGCATTGAGAACCTGAATCTCCAAGTTACCATTTCTCCAACTGCCCTGTTGATTAGGAAACACTGCAGAGTAGCTGCGTCATGGGCTGAGAAAAATGATCTCACAGATTCCATGTTCCTATTGTATGCTTCCTTTAAGTGTTTTCAATACATTCTACTGGCTGTGATTTAATATTGTTTACACTCACAAGTATCTGTGTCATTCAGAGATTTATCATGTTGCCTGCGGGCATCATGTTTCAGGCTTCATAATGACATCTAGAGAGGACAGAGTGTACCTGAAATGACATGCAGAGAGGACAGAGTGTACCTGAAATAACATGGAGAGAGGATAGAGTGTACCCGCGAGTGTGTGGTTGCTGCAAGTTGGACATGGTGTTCGCGTTAAATAGTGATCAGTGGTTAACAAAGGCAGACTGACAGGAGGAGGCAGGTGTGGGCTGCGGTTGAGGGAAGCGGACGGTGGCAGGGGCAAAGGGGGGGTGAAAGGCGTGAGAAGCAGTTCGTCTGAATACGTATTTTGAAAGTAGGGTTGACAGAAAAGCAAATGCACATCACTTTGTTATATGTTATTTAATCTTCAGGGAAATCATAAAGTTCACACTGATGTGAAAAGTATAATCAAGCCTTAAACTTGGTATCAAAATGAATGTAGTCATGTAGAAAATGAGCACAATGGCAGTGAAGGTAAAAGAATTTTCAAATAAAATTCTAACCACGGGCAGATAGAACTCTTTGAGGTTCTTCTGTTTAGCTTTTTAACTTTTGCATTAAACTCATACACTCTTTACAATTCTGTCTATAGGAATTCCTCACCGTCCTGCAATAATAACTTAGATATTTGGCCATCGTGCTATAAAGGAAGTTTTTAAATATATTTTGTTTAAATGTTTACTTCTCTGTCAATGTTTGGTGAATAAATATTTGCTGTATCATGTGCAACTAGCGACAAGACACCATGAGAAGTTGTTAAAATAATTCAGTACGTTACAGAACCACACAGATCTGGTCATTTAATACATGGTATGGAATGATTTTCATGAAAGATGGCTGTGATTTTTAAGAACAAGTTCTTTCCTTTAAAGAGTGTGTTCCCTTCATGGCTAAATGACTAATCCAATACATTAATATGTATATAACAGTGCAACATTTTGTAGATCTATATTAGCATTGAAGTGATTATCACTACTGATGTTTTTAAAGATTTACAAAAACCTTTGGCATATTTTTATTTCAATAGAAAAAAGTAAGTTAATGGGATTGTAATAATGATTATTGCTAAAATTTGTATCATAGCACAAAATAATATAATATTTAAAGTAAACATAAATATATACTTTTTTTTGTTTGAAGAAGGAAAATGTAACTGGAAACATTAATTGTATAACTTACAGTGTCTCCTAAGGTAGACCATTATTTCTTTCCTATTAGTTTTTTTTAGGTTTATTTTACTTATTTTGAGAGAAAGAGGGAGGGGAGGAGGAGAGAGAGAGAGAGGGAGAGAAGGAGAAAGAATCTCAAGCAGGTTCTGCACCAGTAGTGGGGCTCGAACTCAAGAGCTGTGAGATTATGAGCTGAGCTGAAACCAAGAGTCAGATGCTTAACCAATGGAGCTACCCAGGCGCCCCTATTTTCTATTACTTTCTAAAAGAGTACCTGAAGTATCTGAATCCTTAAAACTTACATAGAACCAGTGGCACTCATTTTCACAATTAGCCCAGAAATTTCAGAGAGGGAAGGGATTAAAATTTCAATTTTCCCACATTTCAAATGGGGAATATATTGGTAACGAATATATTCAATTAATATATTCATTGAATATTGAAATATATTGGTAATGGTCGAGGACAGCCTGCAAATATAATGACAGCAACAGCTCTGAGGTGGCTGAAATAAAATGACCATAGGTAGAAAGCAACGGACCCAGCGTAGTGGACTCTGAATCAAGAATGATCATCAAAGGAGACCGTGCCGTCATCACAGGGATGTTCTGGACACGGACTGTCCCGGAAGCATCTTGCATTTAAGAAGATGGCTGTCTGAGTTGAGGTGGGGGCCAAGTATCAAGAACTGTGGTCAATTTAGACAAGGAGGAGGCTGCACTGACATCTTTCACACCTTGAAGAACCTCTGTGACCTAGTTAGGTCACACAAAAGCTGAGATGAGAGAAGAAGCAGAGAAACCCTTGCTATGGGAGCAGCTTGGGTGGAGAATTGCTTTGGTAAAGTTGGTGACTCATCAGATGTCACAGCTAGCAGCTGGAAATCCTTCAGCCTCAAGGGAGAAGCAGGTAAACACAGGGATGGAAATCCTTAACAGACAGTAAGGCCTGGGCTTCCTGCTCATGAGGGCAGGTGAAAGGTTCATTCTTGTCTTTTTAAAAAACAGCATTAGGAACGTGTAATTCACAGGTAATCAAATTCACCCATTCACAGGGTACGATTCCCTGAATTTTTGTTTTATTAATATGTAATTCACATGTGATCAAATTCATATGATTTCGGGGTACAATTCCATGAATTTTAGTTTATTTGCAGAGTGGTCTGACCACCAGGACAATCAACTTTAGAATGTGTTCTTCACTGTTAGCATGGTCCACGGTCAGTGACTGTCTATTCTCTCCCACCCCCAGCCCTAGGCAACCACTAGTGCACTGTTTTTGTCCCTAGAGATTGGCCTATTCTGGACATTTTGTGAGAGTGGAATTATACTATGTGTGGTCCTTTGTGAACAACTTTTTCCACTCAGTATAATGTTTTCAAGGCTCATCCATGTTGTAGTGGGTGTCAGCACTACGTTCTCCTTTATTGACAAAGGATCCCAGTGTATGGATGTACATTTGGTTCATCCATTCATCCATACATGGACATTTCAGTTGCTTCCACATTCTGCTCTTGTAAATAATTCTGTTGTGTATATATTTGTGCAACTTTTTATGTGGATGTATGTTTTCATTTCTTGAGTAGATACGGGTAGAATTATTGGGTTATATGGTGACTCTATGTGTAACATTAGAAGACGACACATTGTGGGGCACCTGGGTGGCTCAGTCGGTTGAGCGTCCGACTTCGGCTCGGGTCATGATCTCACGGCCCGTGAGTTCAAGCCCCGCGTCGGGCCCTGTGCTGATGGCTTGGAGCCTGGAGCCTGTTTCGGATTCTGTGTCTCCCTCTCTCTGACCCTTCCCTGTTCATGCTCTGTCTCTCTCTGTCTCAAAAATCAATAAACGTAAAAAAAAAATTTTTTTTAAAAGAAGACGACACATTGTTTTCCAAAGTATACACTTATTTTACTGCCCCTCCAGGAATATATGAGGACTCAAATCTCCAAGTCCTCAGCCACACTTACCATCTCCTTTCTTTGCCAGTATAGACACTCAAAGGAGGTGAGGAGCAGTGCCTTGTGATTTTCACCTGCATTTCCCTAATGATAGTTGATCGTGACTGAATTTCCATGTGCTTACTGGCCGTTCATGTAGCTTCTTTGGAGAAATGTCTATTCAAATTCCTGTCCATTTTTATTTGGGTTATTTCTTTGTTTACTTTTGAGTTGTAATGGTTCTTTATATACTCTCTCTATACGTATATCCTTTATTATCTGCTTTATTTAAGGGGAACGTGGGTGGCTCAGTCAGTTAAGCATCTGACTTCCACTCAGGTCGATTTCACGGTTCATGGGTTCAAGCCCCACATCAGGCTCTGTGCTGACAGCTCAGAGCCTTCTTTGGATCCTCTGTCCCCCTCTCTCTCTGACCTCCCCTGCCTTCTCTCTCTCTCTCTCTCTCAAAAATGAATAAACATTTAAATAAAATATTTTCTCTCAGGCTGAGTGTGGTCTTCACTTTCTTGATCATGTCCTCTAAATCACGTATTTTCCAAATTTTGATGAAGTCCAACTTATCCATCTTGTCATTTAATCACTTGTACTTTAGTGTCATATCTAAAAACAACATTGCCTACAGATTTACTGTATTTTCTTCTAAGAGTTATATAAATTTTTTTACCTCTAATATTCAGGTCTATGATCCAGTTGAGCTAATCTTTGCAAATGGCAAGAAGATAAAGACAAAACTTCATTCTTTTGTATGTTGCCCCAAACTTCATTTATTGAAAAGATTATTCTTTCCTGATGGGATTGTTTTGGACTTTTTTTGGGGGTGGAGGGAACCGATTGGCCATAAATGTTAGGGGTTATTTCTAGACCCTTAACTTTATTCTAGTGATCTGTATCTGTATTTTAAAACAAGTACCACACAGTATTGATTACAGTGAAAAATGTCCCTTGAAAAAGTTTTATTCATTTCAGGATGATTGTAAACTTTAGCTACTTAAGATCTGTACATACCTATCGGAGAAAATTCAAAATAGTTAAGTCTTTCCATTTTTTAAATGTAAGTTTACTCATGTGTGAAATCTAAAAGTCTGAGCAATACTGTTTCTAACTGTGTACTAACTCACAGTTGGAACATCCTAGTGGACTTGACATTATAGGTGCTTTTCCCAAGACCAGTGACCACACATGGCCCTCTTGAGTTGGCCTTATGTACAGGATATTTGTGAGACTGAAGCAATGCCTGGGTCATTTGTCAAAATGTTCACTTTATAACCATGGGCCAACTTTAGGCTTCCATACTTTTAGGGAGTAAAGCAACTCAGGGCCACACAGAAAGAACCAGAGAGGTAGCGAGCATGACTCTTTAACGACCAGCCATGTGGGACAGAAGCAAGCTTACTGTGATCTTGCAGAAGGAAGCCAGTGATCTCTCAAGGGTTCAGTGTTCCTCCTGACTTTCTCCTGGTGATGACTAACATGTCTCTGCTGTGCTCAGAGAGCTGGGTACAGTCACACTGATAGAGACCCCAGGAGGTCTGGCAGGGACACTCAATATTTTGTGTGAGCTGTTTAAGACTATATGTACTTTACTCAAAAACTGAAGGATGGATTTTGGTGGTACTTTAACTTGGAATTTATGCTTTGTCTTACACAATTCTCTTTGAATGAACAATTTAGCGCCACGTTACTCTTTGTAGAAATGCCCTTGTTATTATGAGTAACTGACAACTTTAAAGGGATCTAATTAATCCCAGCCTACAAATAAAATGTTTCCACCTCAGTGGATTTTACCTAGTAAAAATGTTTAAAATAAATAGTCTCCTGGGTAATATTTCTGAACTCAGAATTATCCCCCGCCCCAGACCTCATTAACATTCATGGGGAACAAAAAGTAAAATAAAACTACAAACAGCTGAAAGTCTCTGATTAGAAGTCTGTTCCCTTGGTACCAATACAATGTTTAATGCTTTTTTTTTTAAATAAATTTTGAAATCATTTTTAACTTACGTTTCTGAAAGATTAAAAACTCGCTGGGGATCTCCATTCTCAATGGCATATGTTATTGGGTCTCCCTCTCGATCAGTTGCCTTCAGAGAGAAAACACGACTAAATTATCAAGTGATTGATACCCTCCTAGTCAGTACAGTACAATATAGAAGCTTGAAACCAACATTACAGGATATCCATGAGACTCTTAAAGAATAAAAAATGAGCTGATGGCAGGAGGTAAAATACAGAATTTCATATCTGACCTCAGCATCCTGTCATTTTATCTCATGTGAACGTAGTAAGAGTGAGCAAGAATAGTATTTTCTTCACACATACGTAATCTTACCTGGCGTGGAAATATAGTAATGACTTTCCTAAGGTTTGTGTACTTAATTTTACCCGAGTGTATCGCTACACTCTGCATAAATGTTTGCAGTGCAGAGAAATTCCTTTTTCTGCTGAGAATATATCGAGTCAGGGAGCTCTGTGGTTAAGAATCTCGAACCTGAAGCCAAAAGCCCGAATTCAAAACTGGCTCCACTGACTAGATATGTGATTATTTTTCAATTTCTTCATTTGTAAATGAGAACTAGAACAATACAAAAGTTAATCACTATTGGGAGGTTTAACTGAAATGATTTATGTCTGGGCACACAGACTAACATCTGGTGCGTTGAAAGTTTCCAAAAAATATTACTCTTTTTTTTTTTTCTTTTTCCCCACCTTCACTCAATTCAGAGAAGACAAAACCTATAGCTTTGGACTTTGAGTATATATCCCTAACCCCAGCCTTTCCTCAGCATTTTAGGCATATCCCCTGCCCACCTGAACACCCACTTGGATGAGTGACAACCATCCCCAATTTAAAATGTTCAAACCCCCAAGTCCTGCTCTCTCTCTCCCTCCTCTGCCCTCAAGAAAACAACAGCCTATTGTTCTCGGTCTTAGTTATCTCAGTGATCGTGGCGACTGCAACCCCCACCCCCCTTTTTGCTCAGGCCTCATATCTTGACTTTAATTGCTCATTCCTACTCTCCAGTGCACCCCATCAGCAAATCCCACTGGGTCCATCCCCAAACTGTCTGCAGTGTAAATCTGTATCTGATCCCCTTCCCCACTGCTTTCTTCTTCATGGATCCCAGTAATGACCATCTTCCTGGTGGCCCTGATGTTTTCCTTGTACCCTCCCTGCAGTCAAATTTTAATTAAGCAAAGTGATCACTTTTTTCAGACATACGTTTTATTTCTTTTGAGTAACACTGTTACATTATTACAGATATACAATAAAACACAATGGAATAAAATAGTAAAATACAATGAAATAATAAACTACCTAGGGTAATATCTTTGAAACATTCCATATATGTCTAAATCTAAACTTTCAATTTAAAATCTAAAATTAATTATAATAGAAATCTGAGAGTAGAGAGCAAGAAAAAAAATACTGTTTTTAAACAGGCTCAATGGAATTGATCGCAGATGCTTGATATTTTCATCATTTCTTGTTCTTTGCCAGGCGAGTATTAGCCAAAAAAGATAAAACAGAACTACAAATAATGACACAGTCAACTTTTGAAGAAACACAGAATTATGCTATATTGGTGAGACAGGGAGACCAAAGGAGTCCATAAAAATCTGCTTTTTACTCATTTTCCAGCTTCCTTTCTAAGACCAACCCTCACCTTATTCACGTCTTGTACTATATCCTTGCAAGGTACAAGGAGTTAATGATTTCTCTGGAGTCTTCCAGTATAACAGAAACATCTAAGGAGTGACTGGACAAGAATGGCCGATTGAGGCCATGCTAGGGAAATTTCAGAACCCCCATGTTAGACACCTCAACACCGAGACTCTTGGCTTCAGGGAATAAGTCAGCTATGGAGGACACCTGGACGTTTTTTCTTGGTCTGACTGGTTAGGGGAAGTGTACATCAGACCACGATCCTCAGTAAAAACCCCAGATTCTGAACAAAGAGGAGACTCTCTCTCCTTTCCTTTCCGAGTCTCCCCGACATTCTATCCGTACCTGGTCTCTCTGGACCTTCAATAAAGTGTGCCCTCACCTCCTGCTGGCTCATGTTTCACTTCTGTCCTATGCACATCAGGGACCCTCCTGGCTGGCTGGTCCTGTGAGACCCACTCAGCGTCCTCGGACCTGGGCTGCCTACATCATTAAGAGACTGCATTTTATCACTAAAAAGTGCACACTGAACTTTTTCTGTTGTTTTTTTCTTTCAATCAGTCATTTAAAAAAAAATTTAATGTTCATTCATTTTGAGAAACAGAGAGAGACAGAGTGCAATTAGGGGAGGGGCACAGAGAGAGGGAGACACACAAGCAGGTCCCAGGCTCTGAGCTGTCAATACAGAGCCCTACACAGGGCTCGAACCCGTGAACTGGGAGATCATGACCTGAGCCAAAGTCGGACTCTCAACCGACTGAGCCACCCAGGCGCCCCTCAATCAGTCATTTTTACCTGTCATATAGTTATAGATATAATCAATTTCTTTTTATTTGTTCATTGGCATGTGGTTGTTGTTTTCTGAGAGACAATTTATTGTTTGTATTTTCAATGAGCCAGAAGTAATGGATTCTGAAATAAGATAGATTTGTGTGGATACAGTTAGGTTCAGATTAATGGTAGCCTTTCTTCTAATGTATCGGGTCTACTCTAACACTTAACATTATTGCTGTGGGATGAGAGCATGGTGAATGTTGCATCATTTTATTTATGTAAGTCATTGTATTGTTATGTTACTAAAATAATAACAAAGAGAAATTCCTAAAGAACTTCCCATTTTTTCATCCACATTAATTACTTTCTATTCCTGAGGTACCTTGAAATATTTCTTCCAGTTTTGTTTGGCCCTTTAAATACCTCAGACTTTAAGAAATGTGAGAGCCAGTACTTTGCCTATGTCATACTTTTTAAAATGATTTGTTTGTTGGTTGGTTTATTTTTAAGTAAGTTCCATGCCTTGCATGGAGCGCAACACAAGGCCTGAACTCAGATCAAGACCTGAGCTGAGATCAAGACCTGAGCTGAGATAAAGAGTCAGATGCCCAACCGAATGAACTACCCAGGCACCTTACCTACTTCATTCTTTTTTTCTACTTAATTTTTTTTAAGTTTCTTTATTTATTTTGAGAGAGGGAGAGAGCACGAGCAGGGGAGGGGCACAGAGAGGGAGAGAGAGAATCCCACGCAGGCTCCATGGATGCAGGACTTGATCCACAAACCATGAGACCATTCATGACCTGAGCTGAAACCAAGGGTCAGAAGCTTAACCAGCTGAGCCACCCAGGTACCCCCAACTACCTCATTCCTATATGACGTTGTGCCCACACTAGAAAGCTTGAAGACCCAGGATTTGGAAGGAAATCCTTATCCGATTGTTTTGTTTCTTTTATTCTTTTAGCCAATCCTCTGTGGTTGTTTTAGGACCCGTGGCCAGTGGTGTAGTAATTAGGGAGGATTTATAATTTCTCAGTCAAGGAAGCAAGGGGGAAGAGTGTTATCTGGACGAGAGCTCTGAAATCTAACCACTACAAGTGTCAGCACTTGTGTAAATACTCTGTATCTCCTACTGTCAGTATTTAGGGAAAGACATGCTTTAAAGGAAGAAATAGGACATAAAAGGTAAACATGGAAAAGTCAGAAAAAGCAATGATCCTTGTTGTAATAAGATTTGACCATATGCATATTTATGACCTAAAATGCCTTTCTGAAAACATTTTATACATAGTCTTTTTTTTTTTCTATATGTGAGTCTAGCCAGCTGTCTCTGAATGATGGGTAGAAATTCAAATATGGTTTTGAACAACGAATCCTTAAGTTAACATTGATTGACTTCTTACTTTGTGCTGGGAACGATCTTTGCATGCATCATCTCATTTAAACCTCACAGTAACCATGTAGGTGAATGAGAAAGACCAAGGGCTTTGTTACCACTCCAATTAGAGTTCCTGTAACTTACTTCATTGGAAGATACATCTGTTTTTTTTTTTTAACATGGAAATTAATAGTTATCATTTCATCTGAAAAATAGAGAGGGCATGGGGCTCCTGGGTGGCTCAGTCGGGTAAACCTCTGACTCTTGATTTTGGCTCAGGTCATGATCTCATGGTTCAGGGGATCAAGCCCCACACCTGGCTCTGCACTGACAGTGTGGACCCTGCTTGGGATTCCCTCCCTCCCTCTCTCTCTTTCCCTCTCTTCCCCTTTCCTGCTCTCTCTTTCTCTCAAAATAAATAAATAAACTTAATTTTTTTTTTAAGGGAGAGGTTAGTGTCAATTAAGACACTAGACAGAGAGAACAGAAGGGAATTTCTCATCCTTTGTACACATACATTTTCTATGACTTTATTTTTGATGAGCCGAGTCCAATGTGAGCCTCTCACACAAGGTCTGGGGGGGAGTAGTCATCTCCCTGGGGGGTTATCCCAGCATGAACTGGGAAGGTTCCAGAACCACGCCCCTCACTCACAGCCCTGGAGCCACCTCCGCTCAGACAGGACGCCTGACTATAAGAGGAAGCTAACAAGAATAACGCATACAGTATTCACTCATTGATGCACCAAATATTCATTAACCATCTGTGCTGTGTGAATAAGCACTGAGGCTCCAATGAGACAAAATTCCGGGAGCCACACAGACAAGGATTCTTCCTTCGTGCAACTTGGACTGTAAGGGGGGGCGCCAGAGACCAAGCAGAATAATTAATGAAAATATACAGCTTTCAGATCTGCGTAAGTGCAGCTGTAATATAGCATATTTTGGGAAGGACATACAGGGAGGGGCGGAGGCAGGCTTGCCATCATGTATGGGTCATCAGGAAAATGTGAAAAGTTGGCAGACGCTTGTGAAAGGGGAGACAGCAAGTCATGTGGGGAAGGGAATTCTGGCAGAGGGCATGGCCAAGGAAAAGGCAGTGACATGGGGACGTGCCTCATGAATTTGAGGAATGGCGAGCAAATGGAAAACCAGCTAATGTTTTGTGTGGCCTCAGGTAAACAACCCGAGGTTAAATATCCTTGGTTACATGATTGAGCGATGCGCACTTTGGATAGCTAGCACATCATGGAATTCAGTCACTGGTTTTCTGATAGATGTTTGACAACATGGTGAACTACGACAAAGCTAATTTTCCTTTAATTTGTGCTTGCAGGACAAAGAATATCTTTAAAGACCAAGGCCACTGCTGTTTCTAACTGCTCACCCAGACAGCTCACTGCATGTAATTCAGTTCCCCCATTTTTCAGAAGCACCAACAGGGGCACAAAAGTATTTGTCTCAATAAGCGCTGTGCTTAGGCATTGGAAAAAAAGGAATTTTGAAAAAGAAAACAAATCTTCTCTAAACTAATATTCGTTCATGTTAAAGAGGAATACAGCCATCAAGTACCATCTGGTAGAGTGCACTTTATGTGCACAGAATGATTCTGCACATTTCACAGGACATTAAGACAAACCACCTGCCCTGAGGGATTCTAAGATAGATAAAAATCAACGGATTTAGATGATCTTTTCTTTTCTCACTTAGGCAAACGAGTTCTGATTTATGTTATTAAACTGAGAGCGAGAACTGAGGTTTTCAATTCAGGGCAGCGGCGTTTCCAAAAATGTGTATGTGTGCCCTCCTGGCTTTAAACTGCTGGCCCTTTAACAAAATGTTTAGGAATCTATTTCGATGAACAATGAAGACTTTTTAAGGTCAAGAAGTCTTGTTTTGTCACTTGTGATCCTCATGTAAAACCTCCTTTTTGAAAGAAGCTCATTTGTGTAAAAAAAAAGCCAATTGATTTTATTTTCTAGAAAAATGTAAGGAGTAGGAAAATACTATGCAAACATGACGTATCTGAAAGTCGGACGTGCAGCTAATGTAGAATGCCTCTGTGATACCTGAGCACGCCTTACGACCTGCAATTCTGTCCAGCTATTAAAGTATATTTCCCTACTTTACTCACTTTCCTACATGCCTGAGACTTTCTCCTCAGGTCTCCAGCCATCCTACTGCATCTTTATTCTCAGCTGGTGGCCCTGATCACTGTCTCACTGGGTACATTGAAGGAACCATCTACAATTTCCCAGATTTCTTAGACATACCTTGCCATACCCATCCACTCTTGTCTTTCTTCCTAATAAGTGATAATGTGCCATCTGGAACCCGTATTTAGGGAAAAATTTGGGGACAGAGTTTTGCATTCTACTTTTTCTCAATTGTTGTCTTCTCATTCACTCTTGAGACCATCTCCATCATGTTTCCAACTCTCCAGCAACTTCTGCACTGAAACTGCTCTTTTCAACACCTCCAGTAAATTCCACAATAGTAAAACCACTGATTGGTTCACAGTCTTTGTTTCTGTTCTTTGTTTTGTTGGCTTGTTTTTAACTGGACTTCTGAGCCGCGTTAGACAGAACTGATCTCTCCCTTGTCCTTGATATGCTTTTTTCCCCCAAAGTCAGCTTCAGGACATGGGCTCCTCTGGGTCCCCATTCCTGGTACTCGTCACCGCCTCAGCATTTCCAAAACAGTCTTTGGATGACTTCCGCGTTGACTCCCTTAATAACCTATCCAACCTCCAAGTTCTAAGTAGTACTTAAATGCTCAAGACCCCAAATGTATACTTCTAATCCAGACTTCTTCCCTAAACCCATACCCAACTGCCGACTCAATAGCTTTAATTAGATGTCAAAAGACATTTCACATTTAATATGCCCAATATAAAATTGTTCCTCTTTTCATTCTGGCTAATGAAATTTGCTCTTGCCTGTTGCTCGGGCTGTATCTTAGTAGTCATTCTTCTCTCCCACACCTAATCACTAACAAATCTTCTGATATTTATACCCACAAAATATAATGACACAAAAAACACCTATCACCATTTCCAGAAATGTCATAACAGGTCTGGTCTGGACTAGATGGAAATAGCACCCTAACTAATTTGCACAATTTCTCATGCCTCACTGCAGGCCATTTTCATCACAGAATCCATATGATCCTTTTCAATTTTAAGTTTATTCGTGTCACTGCTCTATTCAAATTCTTCCATTAATACCTGATTTCACCGAGAGCAGCTATCTCCATGCCTCCTCCATCACTGGGTGACTTCATTTCTACGGGTTTCCTCCTCTCTTGCTTCATTCTGGTCCCATTAGTACCTTTACTGTTCCTCAAACACACCAGGTGGGCATGAACTTCAGGACCTTTCCACATGTACCTGAAGCACTCCTCCCCCATCTATATGGTTCATCTTTTCACCTTCTTCAGTTCTTTGCTAATGTCACCTTAGCAAAATCATCACTGATCAAATTGTTATCCCCCATATATCCCTCTCCATTTTTCTTCATGTATGTTTCCACATAGCATTTCTCACCTTCTAACATTCTATATAACCCACTTATATATTTCTCTTAATGTTTCTCTTTCTTACTAGAATGTATGCTTCATGAAGGCAGGTCACTTGTCTGCTTTGTTACTATAGTGTTACTATTATTTACAGTTTGGGCTTGCCTTTGCATTTCCTGTGGCTGAGAGGGTAAATTTAATGGAATGAAGGAAGTACAGTGATCCAATTTTGTTTTGTACTTTGATCAACTATATTTACAGTAAAATGTGTGCTTTAGTTTTCATTTACATACTTCATGTTTTTTTGTCTCAATGTCTTCCAAACTTGAATCAGAACAGAGAGGAGTAACGTATAGGTGTGTGTGTGTGTGTGCGCATGTGCGTGTGTGTGTGTGTGTGTGTGTGTGTGTGTATGTCTGTGTTAGTTTCATTCCACAGCAAGCATTTCATTAGGGCCAATCAATGTTTCAGTTATCTTTATCTATAACTCCAGAAGATTTGCTTATTACATTAATAAATGCTATAAACAAGTAATAATTGAAGATAGGTAGATTATATGAACAAAGTGTAAGAACCCAGGGAGTCCTTTGTCATTTGGAATGGTCCCCAAAAGTTGATTCCACTAGAGCATGGGTTTAATCTAATGACTCAGTTTCTTGTTGCCTGAAACTAAATAGAACATTAACCAAGCTCTCTCTAAAATACTGTTCAGTTTGTCTGAAGTGAACTTAAGCGTAAAATCTTGTCAGGCACATGAAAGGAAAATCTTCCTTGCTGATATACAAGTTTGTGTGTAAGAGTATTTGGCTTGAGACAGAATTTTCTAAGCAGTAGCATGTTGTGACAGTGAACACTAGCCCTCTCTTCCTACTGCCTCTTGGTGGCTACTGATAATTTCTAAAGATAGTCTAATTATTGTGGAAAGATATTTAGTTCTGGCCAGTTGTCAACACTCAACACTTGCTAATAAAATGAATAAATACAAATAGGAAACAACAGTTTTAATGCTAAAATAGCTAAACAAAATGACTCTTGTTCAGTTTTAAATAAACTGAAGTGTGTGTGTGTGTGTGTGTGTGTGTGTGTGTGTGTGTGTGTGTATGTGTGTGTGGTGTGTTTCCAGGCCTGTGGAGATCTGAAGACAAAAAAAGCCTACACTTGAACTCTTGCACACTAGTTCAAGGATTTCTCAAGCCTTCCCCACAGCCTACATACTGTAGTTCCCAGACTTCAGCACATTAAAACCAGATTTTCAAAATAGTGGAGTTAATACAGCCAGGCCAACTGAATGAAGTATATAGCTCATGCTCTGACTGAGGGAAAGGGGCAGAAAAATCTACTTTAAAAAGAGCATAGGTATCAAGAAGCATAGAGACCCATTAAGCCGCATGTACCACAATAACATCTGTTGATATACATACAAAAAATAATTTAGAAACTAGTAATCACATTATATTGAGTTCATTAAGCCAAAAATGTATTGGGCAACCATTATAGAGAACATATTTAATGTTAGGAATCAGTAATTATATGTTATGCATTATAGTCTCTACCTTTGAGAAAATTCTGATCATTTGTGATATGAATACTGAGAAAGAGTTAAATAATGTTCAGTATGCTTTGGTTAAGCCTATACTTATAAAAAATAACCCAGAAGTGTGCTTGGGTGGCTCAGTTGGTTAAGCATCTGACTCTTGATTTGGGCTCAGGTCAAGATTTCATGGTTCGTGAGGTTGGTCCCAAGACAGGTTCTGCGCTGACAGTGTGGAGCCTGCTTGGGATTCTCTCCCTTCCTCTCTCTCTGCCCCTCCCTGCTAACGCTCTCTCTCTCTCTCTCTTTCTCTCAAAAATAAATAAATAAACATTAAAAAAAAAAACCTAGAGCTAGTAATCATAAGATTGAGGACCTAGTCTCAATTATGTCACTTTTAACTACCTGAACGGGGCTCTGCCTCTGAAGTGACATTTGCAACCACAAAAATGGATAAACAACAGTTGAAATGGGTAGTCTATGTAGTGAATGTAGAATCAGATGAGGAAACAGATGTTTAGAAAACTCTGGAATTCTATTTGGACAGAAAGTATTATCTAAGGAAACTAATTTACTTTAGTAGCTAAAAATCTTGAGTTTTACAGCAAAAAAAAAAAAAAAAAAAAAAAAACACAAAACAACAGGGATGAACTCTGTCACTTATTAGCTATGTGAATTGCTAAGCCTGTTTATGTCTCCAGGACTGCCTGTACGATGCTGAAATAGGATGGCATCAAATTCAGAGCTGGTATGATGATTACACAGTGGTAAAATAGTTCGTATCTATCCAGTGCATAGCATACACTTAATATACACTTACTATTGATGTTAATAGCAAGACTAAAAATGCATCATACAGATTTAGGAAAAAAAAATCTGTAAAGTGTTTTTATGATTTTTTTTAATTTATTTTTTTAATGTTTATTTATTTTTGAGACAGAGAGAGACAGAGCATGAATGGGGGAGGGCCAGAGAGAGGGAGACACAGAATCCGAAGCAGGCTCCGGGCTCCGAGCAGTCAGCACAGAGCCCGACGCGGGGCTCGAGCTCACGGACTGTGAGATCATGACCTGAGCTGAAGCTGGCCGCGTAACCGACTGAGCCACCCAGGCGCCCCTGTAAAGTGTTTTTAAAAAGAGTATCCTTCGGTCATCAATAGAACCCACTCCATGGAAGGCTGGACCATGTAGCATACATGATATGTTGCCAATATCAGCAAGACATAAAATTTAAACCTAAAACATACAAATTCCCCCTAACCACGTATGTATCAGAATGTTTGATCAGAATGCATCAGAAAATGTGACCTTGGGGCGCCTGGGTGGCGCAGTCGGTTAAGCGTCCGACTTCAGCCAGGTCACGATCTCACGGTCCATGAGTTCGAGTCCCGCGTCAGGCTCTGGGCTGACGGCTCAGAGCCTGGAGCCTGTTTCCGATTCTGTGTCTCCCTCTCTCTGTGCCCCTCCCCCGTTCATGCTCTGTCTCTCTCTGTCCCAAAAATAAATAAACGTTGAAAAAAAAAATTAAAAAAAAAAAGAAAATGTGACCTTGGTTAATTAATAAATTACTCTTGGAAGGGGAGGGATGGGCTGGGGTCAGGGTGAGCATACAGACACGATGGGAAAAAAAGTCCTTGATACTTGGAGCTAAAAAGGACAAATTCAGTGATATCCATAATTCACTACAAATAATACCCAATACAAATTATTCTAAGCCAATAAAAAGACCTTGCATGTAAAGATTATTAATACTTTTTGCAGATGATACATCCATTCAAAAATTAACAGGAACAGAGTACACAAGGGAAATACTCCAGGAATGGCTGAGTGAGGAGCTTTGTGGATCTCCCACACAAACAACCATGACTCCTAAAAAATATTTAAAAAGTTAAAGTCTCCGGAAGTTGTACTAAGAGCAAACAGTAATGGGAGAAATGTTCACTAAAAAACACCTCTGAGACCTCAGCTAGAAGAGCAACAGTCTGTGGAATTCGAGCTACAAGTTGTTTTTCCCTCCAAGTCTCAGCCAGCACAGCATGGCAGAAGCTCCCCTCTTAGCGGGTGCACGCAGGATCACAGGACTCGTCTCCCACAGCTGCAGCCTCCGCCTAAGGTACCTGCCCGGGAGGGACAGGCCAACATCATTCCTTCTGATCCCCTGTCACCCCATGTTTCAGAAACCCAGTGCCTACGGTCTACTGTTTTTACTGTGTCCACAATGGAATAAAATTAGAAACCAATAACATACAGTCTGAAGTTTGACAGCCACGCAGAAATTAAACATGTACTCAGAAGATCATAGAAAGGGAATTAGAAAACACTTCAAAATGAATAAATGAAAAAAATTACAAAAATCCACACTAAAACTTATGCAGTAGTATAAGGCAGCTCTTGGAAAAAAATTAATCGCTGTAAGCATCTATGTCTAAAAAGGGGTAAGTTCTCAAGGCAATAAATTTGCACCTTAAGACAATGGAAAAATATGAGTAAAATAAACCTAAAGCAAGCAGAAGTAAAGAAAAATAAAAAGTAAAGTGGAAATTAATAAAATAAAAATAGAAAAGCATTAGAAAAAATCAATGAAGTCAAAAGTTGGTATTTTGAAAAGATCAACAAAATCCTAGTCAGATAAAGACAAAAAAAGAGATTCAAATTACTAAAATCAGAAACAAAAGAGGAAACATCACTACTGGCTTCACAGCAATGAAGCAGATTTTAGAAAAAATGGGATGAAAAACTGTAACCCAACATGTTAAATAAACTAGATAAAATGAATAAATCCCTAGCAGTACACAAACTACCAAAACTGACTCAAGATGATAAAGAAAAGCTGGATAGACATATAATGAATAAAAAAGATTAAATTAGCAATCTTAAAAACAAAACAACAAAAAAAAACTTCCATAAAAAGAAAGGCCCAGGGGCACCTGGGTGGCTCAGTCGGTTGAGCGTCCAATTTTGGCTCAGGTCATGATCTCACGGTTCATGGGTTTGAGCCTCATGTTGGGCTCTGTGCTGACAGCTCAGAGCCTGGAGCCTGCTTCAGATTCTGTGTCTCCCTGTCTCTCTCTGTCCCCCCTCCCCTGCTCGTGCTCTGTCTCTCAAAAATAAATAAATATAAAAAAAAGAAAGAAAGAAAGAAAGAAAGAAAGAAAGAAAAAAAAGGCCCAAATGGGTTTACTAGTGAATTCTACCAAATATGTAAAGAACTGACAGCACCTTCCCAGTCTCTTCTAAAATGTAAAAGAAAGGAAACACTCACTAATTTTAGGAGGCTTGTATTACCCTCTTACCAAAACCAGACACAGGTAACTCAAGAAAAGAATTCTATAGATCAGTCTATCTTATAAATATGGAAGTAAAAATCCTTAACAAAATACCAACTATTCAAATTCAGCAATATATAGAAATTATTATACTCAAAGACCAAATGTGATTAGTTACAGGTATGCAAAGTTGTTTTTTAACAGAAGAAAATCAATGACTGTAATAAACAGATACATTTTTTCCAAAAAAAAATATCATCTCAGAAAAATCAGAAAAAGCATTTGACAAAATGCAATACTCTATTGTGATAGAAATGCTTAATAAACAAGGGATTTAAGGGAACTTCTTTACACTGACAAAGGACAATCACACAAAACTCCTAACTAGCACTGTAGTGATGTTTAAAGACTAACGGTTTTCCCTAGGATCAGGAATAAAACAAAGATTGATACTAAAAACTAGTACCACATTCTACTGAAAGTTGTAGCCAGGGTGATTAGGCAAGAAAAAAAAAAAACCATAAAAGTATCTTGGAAGGGAGGAAGTACAACCATCTCCATTTGGCAGATGATACCTTTTAAAAGAAAATCCTAGGGCACCTGGGGGGTTCACTCACGACGTTAAGTGTCTGACTCTTGGTTTCGGCTCAAGCCATGATCTCATGTTTTTGTGGGTTCAAGCCCCGCATCAGGCTTTGTGCTGGCAGCACAGAGTCTGCTTGGAATGAATCTCTCTCTCTCCCCTCCCTCTCTCCCTCTCTCTCTCTCCCCCCCTTCCCTTCACCCACTCACTGTGTCTCTCTCAAAATAAATGAACTTAAAAACATTAAAAAAAGAAAATACTGAAGAATCCACTCAAAAATTATGAGACTAATAACAAATGAGTTCAGAAAGAATGAAGGATATGAGACCAATATAAAAACATCCATAGTATTTCTATATATTATGACAAACAATCAAAAATGATACGAATAAAACAATGTCACTTCATAAAATTAAAAAATAAAATCCTTAGGAATAACTTGAATGAGAGCAGCAAAAACACTGCAATTTGAAAATTCCAAAACACTGTTAGAACTGACTGATGTGGGGAGTCAGAAGGAGCCTGGTGGGTGTTGGCGGCTTGTCACGGGGCATCCAAACCCAAGTGGGGTGAAGGAAGGCACTCACAATGCCTGGAATTAATGGTAGAAGCCGGGGCAAATAAGCTGGGCTTCTGTGGGAGGGAGCTGTGGCGTGGTGTGGCTGCAAAGCTCCAACAGGATGATGAGGGCATTGCCTGGGCTGCCGTGGGGGTGTTGTGCTAGGAGGTGATGATGCTGTCTGCATGGGAAGGGGCTGGACAATCTACAGTGGAATGTCACGGCACAGGTGGCATGAAGAAGCCACCATTCAGTGTAAGGTGGTGGAACCTGGTAGTGAGAGGTGCTGATGTTTGGACTCAGTTGGGAAGGTGTCTGCATCGTCCTGCCCAGCCCACCAGAGCCCACGCAGGATGTGGGGCACACGCCTGCAGGAGAAGAGGAGGGGAGGTCATGTAAGTGGCATTAGAATATGAGCGGGGTGAAGAGGACATCAGTATGGAGGTCAGAAACATGAGGCTGGTTACCTCCAGTAAGTAAATTTACTGAAGATAATAAGGGCCAGTTTTCTCATTGTGACAGTTACTAGTGTGACCTAATGGTTTTATATATATGCTATTTCACAATATATAAAAAAGTACACATACAATATTGCATACAATATGCATATATATGTACGTGTGCAGAAAAATGTGGAGGTGTAACATTAATACAGATGCAAATGAGCGTATGTGTATATATTGTACACGCCTATGTACTGGCACGTGGACATATGTGTATTTGAGTACATGTGTGCATACACATATATTTACATACATATATTGCCGAGCTTTGGTCATTGAGGAGGACTGCAAGCAGAGATATCTGATAGCGGAGAACATTCTGTGCCCTCAGATCTTTTTTTTTTTTAATGTTTATTTATTTTTGACAGAGAGTGGGGAGGGGTGGTGCATGAGCGGATGAGGGACAGAGAGAGAGAGGGAGACACAGAATCTGAAGCAGACCCCAGGCTCTGAGCCTTCAGCACAGAGCCTGATGGGGGCTCAAACTGATGAGCCCATCATGACCTGAGCTGAAGTCAAATGCTTAACCAACAGAGCCACCCAGGTGCCCCAACTTGGTTTCTAAATTCCATCCCCACTTAAAGAAACCAGAACTTTGTCAAGAAATGGTTAGACCCAGGGCTGGGATAAGGGAAGTATAAGATGGATCTGGACCACCTTGCCGAGCTAGAAAGTAGCCAGGTGCTCCAAACACGAGGGGGCGTGCTAAAAGGACACAAGAGCCTGCCTGAATGGGTTCGCCAAGACTAATTCTGGGACAATCTGAACCTCAGAATAAATAATGACTTTAATGGATTATAATTAACTAAGATGAATAAGATAGCTTTCCTTTTAGCAGAGTGCCAACTAACAAATGTCGAAGAGATGATGGCATTAGAAAATCAGCACTTGGCAACAATCATAACAATAATTCAAAGAACATCAAGATGTTAAAAATGAGTGAAAATAAACGAGGGAAGAACGTTCACATAATCTCAAGGTAAGTCATTAACACACTTGAAGGCTGATGCAACTTAGATCAGGTTGTCGACAGTAATATTCCCTGAAATAGGACACATGTAATGTGACAGGACGCAATGAGGTTAATGCAGCATCACTTCTGGGATATTCTTGCCGAAATATACATAACCGGTCATCGAGAAATACCAGTGAACCAAATAGAGGAAAAACGTACAAAATAAGCAACCTCTAGTCTTCAAAAGTATCAACGGAGGATTGTTGCAGATTGAGGAGAACAACAAGGCATGATAGGTAAAGGTCCCATGTGATGGGTTGTTTTGCTCTGAAGGATATTATAAGTGTAACGCACAGAAGTTGAATGGAGTCACAGGGCAAGACTGTGGTGACGTATCAAAGTTACTTCCCAATTCCAACAGCTGCAGGTGTGTGGTGGTTAATAGGAGACTAAACTCTTCACAGGAATTAGAAATTGTACTTGGTGATGGCACATGGTGCTGGTAACTTATTTTCCAATGTTTTTGAATGGTTGTCAAGTTTTATATCATCTCCAAGAAAAATTACCATAAATGTATGTGTATGATGACAATAGTGAAAACACCTATATGTATATCATGTGTGTACGTCCTTTCTGTGCTCATATATAAACACACACACACACACACACACACACACTTCTGTGCCTTACACAATCGTATAGGACCAGGATAGGAAAAATCCAGGAAGATGCACAGCACCTGGTGAACAGGAGTTCCCTCACGATGAAGGGCTGGCAGGTTTGGTGGAGGGAAGGGGACAGATAAGTGGGAAGTGAAGCAAAAACAGAAAATAGAAAAGAAAGCTGCATAAAGAAGAAATAGCATGCACGATATGATTGCACCTATTAATATATACATATTCATTGTAAAAACTAAAATTAAACAAGGAAAGAGGAATGTGAACAGCGGGTCTTTGCAGCTGGCTATTTTTGGCATTCATCTTTTGAGTTTTTCTTCTTGACTCACAAAGGCGACTTCTGATTCACATCACCCCACTCGAACTGATTAAATTAGTAGAACTGTGGTTGCAATCAAGCCTTACTGTTCTTTGTAATCATTTGTTTATCGAAATCAAAATTATCTTGTTTCATTTGGGGGTAGGTAGTGGGGAACAACTGTTGCAAAGCTGAGTTAATTTTTATTGCCAGATAATTCTGCCTCTGTCTTTGAAACATATGTTTTCTTAATCTGGAGCTTCTTTAAAGAAAAAAAAAAATCTGTTTTTGTGTGTATGGAGCGAGGCGAGTACGTGACTGAGGATCAAAGAAATCAAGACTTTTTTCCTTCCTTGTCTTTTCCACGCTGCTACAGGATTTCATGAATCCATGTAAAAGAAAAAAGTATTCACAACTAGAACAAGAGACATGTAATTGAATTCTTCAATTTTCTGAAGTAACTATTCCAAAGCAAATATTCTTTATCTCTTTTTATCTAAAAAACATGTTTACTTTGCTCCGAATCTGCTAATTCCAGACAGCTAAGTGTAGCAAGACCACAGGCACTGCTCAGCCCCGCTGGGTCTCCTGGTCTTTCTCCCTACATAGCTGATACCTAGTGGCTGTTTACTGAGTATACCTCAGGAACACTGTTTCTGTTCTTGTCTCATTTATCAAAATCTCAGGGAGATAACTGCGTTCGCATACTCAAGCTTTAATCATCAATACTTGACAGAGTGCAGAGCAAGAGGCAGCTTCGAGGCATGCAATAAACTGTGAGGTTTATTTAGAAAACCGCGCACAGAATCGTTTATTGCCAAGTTAGTAAAGGTAATACTGATTACTGCTATTAAAGTACCGGCAGCTATCAAAGACTTGCTCAGCTAAATGTTATTCCACATTCAAACACAGATCTCAAAGTAATCTGTTTTTTAAAAAAAATCTAACTTTGGGGCGCCTGGGTGGCGCAGTCGGTTAAGCGTCCGACTTCAGCCAGGTCACGATCTCACGGTCTGTGGGTTCGAGCCCCACATCAGGCTCTGGGCTGATGGCTCAGAGCCTGGAGCCTGCTTCCGATTCTGCGTCTCCCTCTCTCTCTGCCCCTCCCCCATTCATGCTCTGTCTCTCTCTGTCCTAAAAATAAATAAACGTTGAAAAAAAAAAATCTGGGGTGCCTGGGTGGCGCAGTCGGTTAAGCGTCCGACTTCAGCCAGGTCACGATCTCGCGGTCCGTGAGTTCGAGTCCCGCGTCAGGCTCTGGGCTGATGGCTCGGAGTCTGGAGCCTGTTTCTGATTCTGTGTCTCCCTCTCTCTCTGCCCCTCCCCGGTTCATGCTCTGTCTCTCTCTGTCCCAAAAATAAATAAACGTTGAAAAAAAAATTAAAAAAAAAGAAAGAAAAAAAAATCTAACTTTTAGGAAGAGCAGAATGGTTTAACTCTGGTCAATTAAAAAGAAAAACAAGCACCAAAACACCAAAAGCTTTTCATGGAGCAGATTTAAAAATTGTAAACTTTTCTTTGAATCCTACAATAGACCTCTGGCATGAAGTAAATGAAAATCATCACTTTCATACTATACTCAGAAACCTTTGTTGAAAGATCTTTTATCAGAAGGATGGGGCGCCTGGGTGGCTCAGTCAGTTGAGATCTGACTTCGGCTCCAGTCATGATCCTGCAGGATAAGATGCTTTTTATCACGTTCATGTGATAACACTATAATACACCTCCCAAATTCCCCTTCAAGCATATAAAGAAATTATTTCCCGACGTGTTGGAAACGTTGCCTGCTGAGAGCCTGCACTGCCGGTCCTCTTTGAGAGCATCTGACGAGAGCCACCTTGCCATGGCCGAGCTGGGCTCTGAGGCAGCCTGCGCCCAAGTCACGCACACAGGTGTGTCGAGGGGCTACCCCACCCCGCCAACCTCCTAACTCTAACGGGCTCTTTCAGCTCGAGAGCTTTCTGTGGGGTCAGCTGAAGTTCCACTTCACCTTCAACTTAATGCTGCTTACGTTCCTCTTCTTTCCACAGGAGTTGATTTCAAAAACATCCCTTGGTGAACATCTGCAGCTGACTCTTCATCTCAAAGTCTGTTTCTCTGGAAACTCAACCAAAGAGGGACGCCTATTCCATATCCAAAAATATACTGACCCTACAGTCTGGCACAGGTGGAGACAGGAACTGCAGGTATGAGCATGTCACAAGCTCAATCCATGAGACCAGGTGAACTGATGTCAGGACCGAGTGTCAGGAGAGGAGAGGAGCCTGAGCACTGGGGCATTCCAACTTTTAAGAGTCAGGGCAGTGAAGAGGAACGTCAGAGCAGACTGAGTTGAGAGCGGCTGGGGAGGATGGGGAAAACCCCGGAACGCCGGTGTGCTGGAGTAAGTTTCTAATTAAGGAAGGGATTATCGGCTCTACCCCACCTTGCTGATGGGCAGTAAGATGGGAAGTGGATTTGGCAATAAGCACTAGGACAAAAAGAGCCGCATTAGTGATCGGTGCGTTTGAAATCCTGTCCGTAATGCGGTCAAGACAGAACAGCAGAGACCGCGACGGAGACCTTCTTCAAGCCAGCATGGATACTGGATTTGAGTAGTTTCCACAACGAAGGAAAGCACAGAAATAGATAAATAGCTAGAGCGGGTTATGAGATCAAGGGCGTTTCGTGTTGTTTGCTTGTCTCTAATTGGGAGGCACCACCGTAGACTTTCATGTCCATGGAAACTACCAGATAGGGCAAGAACTGTTCCTGCTGCAGGGCGGTAAAAGGGTGATTCTGGAGCAACGTCCTTGATTGAGTAGGCTAGAGTGGGCAGAGTCTAGGAAAGAGCTTCTGGGTTGGTGCACAGCACTCACACTTAATAGGGGCTGCATTTTCATTTTGCACTGGGCCTTGCAAACTACATAGCCAGTCCCTGAGTGCCATTCAAAGTGTGGTCCAAGGTCACAGTGCCAATTCTGCATTGTGGCTACTATGGATCATGATGTAAGAAATTTAGAGTAATTCCTCTGGAGTAGAACTTAGAGTAGTTTAGGAAAAAAACCGTGATTTGACAGTTATTTTTTTTTTTTTTATCTGTCAAATCCAATAGTAAAAAAAAATGGGCTTGTATTTTTTGTCTTGTATTTCATTTTTCTAGTAATTCACTTGGATGCATCCTTCATTACAGAGGCTTTCAGAGGCACTGATCAAGTATGCGGGTGAACAGTTTACATAGACACAAGGAGTGCTAATGTTTCATCTCAGAAGTCAAAACAAAATACATGAATACAGGTGCAGAGATATGGGTACAGTGGTGACCAGAGGCTGTGAAAGTCTTCTTCCAAGGGTTTGATGAAAACATGGGGCAGGAGGGGGGCCACGATAAAGCTCTTCTCCTGCCAGAGCATGGCTGCCTCTGCGTTGCGTCTGCACCACAAATCCTGATCTGCGTCCCTCTGCACAGTGGGCCACAGCACTTCCGTTTCATGCTCGGTGATATCAGAAAACACCATTTTACCTCATTAAACTTATTTTTAGGCCCGTAATTATTTTTAAGAGCATTTGAGAATGTGGCTTTATCTCTCCTACCACCTCAAGTTTCCTAAATGGGCTGTCTTCTTCGAAAGAGACAGAAAATAATTTTCACCCATTTCCTATACATCCTACTACTTGTGAGAGCGTAAGTCTGAGCAGAAGTAAAGTCTAGCCCCACTTAAATATACACTTCAATGTGACAGTGCGTGTGTATGTACATAAGAGATATGCAAGGGATGAGGTAACATGGATAGCTTACGACTCTTCTGGGGCAACAGCTCACATTTTTTTTGGATCATTTTTTATTTCCTTCTTGAGGAAGAAGGTCATGAAAAAAAATAATTTAGGAGCTAGCTGTTTTAAATGCCTCAGACCTAGATTTCTCTTTTCCCTACCCTCGCAGCACTTGTCTGGCTTTATGCCTGTGAGCATATTGCTGTCTATGGAAGATTTACAGAGGCCAAATAACTGTTTGGGAAGAGGAACACACATATATGAATAAAGAACACAGTTAAAAATGTGTTTTCTCATTTTTGACAAATTTATATGCTTGCAGATGAAAAATCATTTCACATAATGTACATCCCATACTGTCAAGGGGATTGAACTTTTTTTTTTCCCCTTGGAAACTTAGACATATCAGAACATCTGCTTTAAAGGAGAAAACTGAGCACTACAAATAAGATATCATTTCTGCAAAAAGGAGATGCTTGGCATTGTGTGACATCTCTCTACTCTAACATGTATCTGTCTATTCATCCATCTATCTATCTATTCTTAACACAAAATATGAATTATACTTTGGAAGCAGATGGCCAGTATCCGTGTTCAATGTGTTTCCACTTCTCTGCAGGCACCCACAGTGAGATTATTCATTTCAGATACCACTAATGATGAAAGAGCCATCTGAAATCTAGCGGAAGGAAGGACGAGAAAATGTATCTCCCCCTACTTGAAATGAAAATAAAGAACACAAATGAGACTTTCATTTCTCACACTTATCAAACTCAGAGAAACCTACTGAACAGACAAGTCATACATTATGAAACTGAAGGAAAACCAGCCATCTTCTCATATAATCTGCGGTGTTAATCTTTGCAGTAACACATTCAAGAAACGGATTGCAGAAAGAATAGCTTCTTTGACGACAGAAGAGCAAGTGACATATCCGAAGTGATCCCCATAATATAAATGACATCACAGATTCTGCGGCACGGAGTTTATGATTCACACACGCTGTACCGGCACCAGCGGCGAAACATCCATGAATCATAAACTGTTATCATCTTCAGGGGAAAAAAAAAACTATCCCATTATACAAGAAATATTCATCAGAAAAGAAGGAGAGGAAAGAACCCCCAAACCTTCTCGAACATTTGAAAGATGTCAGAGAAACGAATTAGCACCTCCGACAGGACCTGTTGGTGCAGAGGGCATGCTATACAATGGCCCGCATTTCTTTCAAACTGTTCTGGAAATGGATCAATTCTGTATCAAATCAAGACGGTAGGCATTTTTCTTCAGGACTAAAATTAATAATTCCTTGAGGCACACACTTTAAATTCTACAACTTTTTGGAACTATTAAAAAGGAGAATGGAAGACGATGAAAAGGAGCTGCGTGTAGCAGGCTGACCCAGACCTGCTTACACTCTTTCCCTAGGCAGTTTCCTTAGAAAAATGTATGTTTTTCCGCAGGTAACCAGACGTGCCAAGTCTGACCTCTTGGGCTGCTTCTCACTGCTTCCTGTTTCCTCCTGCGATTTGCGTCTGAGCTGTCCCCTGTCCCATTGCAGCTTCTGGCAAGAGAAGCCAGGAAAAGGAAAGGGGGCTCAAACCGCAGGAGCCAGTCAGCTCAAGATGCAAGTTTAAAGCAGAGGCTACCTGAAGTTTTCCCAGTATCGGTCGTCATTCTCTGTGCAATAGTTTTCTTCAGTCTTGTAACAAGGCAAGAAGCAACCACAAGAAAATAAACTCTGATCAAGCAGCTCTCAAAAAGAAAAGAAGCATTAGCTTTGTGGGCAGGTCTACACTGCTATCGAAGTGATTGCAAGATCCAGCAAAGCAGAGGGCACGGAGTGAACTTCAGGCCCCAGGAAAGGCAGAGAGGAGCACAGTTAGTGCACTGACTCGCGGGCCGTGTGGCTGGACTTGGAAGCCCCATTCCACAGCAGGGCTCTACTGGACTTCAAAAAAGCTACTGCACTTTGTTAAATATATAAAAGCCAGGGAAGCTTCCAAATGCTGAGCGTGGTTCCTGGTTAATAGCAGCAATTAAAATCAGATATGATGATATTTTTATTTTTTTAATTAAAAATATTTTCTTAATGTTTATTTTTGAGAGAGAGAGAGAGAGAGAGAGAGAGAGAGAGAGAGAGCGCGCGCACAAGCATGGAAGGGGCAGAGAAAGAGAGAGGGAAACACAGAATCCGGAGCAGGCTCCAGACTCCGAGCCTTCAGCACAGACACTGATGTGGGGCTCGAACCCACAAACCGTGAGATCATGCCCTAAGCCGAAGTCGGACACTCAACCGAGCCACCTAGGAACCCCGATGATATTTTTATTAATATTGATCTCTTAACCACCTATCTCTTGGGCTTCCAAAGTGTCACTTTGTTCTCTAACTTGAAAGTGATCATGTAAGAACCAGTAAAGTCATAAAGCAGGTGAATTCATTCTTGGCAATGTATCCATTGTCCCGTGTTCCTTGACAGTCCACTATTCCTACTCATTCTTCCAAATGCCTGGCACCTTCTTGCACACTTTAAAACCCCATATCATAGCATGAGTTAACAGAAAAGCAAGAATGGTAATGAATAGGAAAAAAAAAAAAAAACTACCATGAGCTAAGCACTTTCTTTTTTTATTTCTGGCATTGAGCTAAGCCATTTATATGCTATCTCATTTAACCTCAGCTTCCCTAACCCAAAGACAATAATCTCTCTCGTTTGCCAAGCTTTTAAAATTATGCTTTCTATTATGCACCAATGGATAAGTTAGTCTCCATTATTTTAACTAATATATATTGACCTAAGTATTTATATACACACAAGTTATCCTGACAACTGATGTTGCTTCTATTTCTAGCTAACTAATGTGAGACCCATCTCAGATATTCTGATGCAGATTAAATAATTAAATTCAATACACTTATTCAACTTTATAGCCCTAGGTCTTAGGTCTATAAAGATACATATTATCTTACCTTTACAGATAAGGAGATTATGCCTTATCTCTTTTAGCAGTGCCTTTAAACTTTATTTAAGTATAATGGTGGGCACCATTGTATGTTGGAGGGTTGTTCTTTGTTTTTTCTTGTTGTTGTTTATATTATATAAACAAACCTTTGAAAACCTAAGACCCATTCTCAGTTTACCGGCCATACAAACAGGTCGCTTTGACCACAGGCTGTTGTTTCTTAATTTATGCCCTACTAGACCCATTCTTCATGTGTTAAAAAAAAAAAAAAATCAACACTGCAAATTATTGTTTCCACTACCACTCATTTTCAGAAATAAGTCCACATGTCAATAAAATAGAGGTGTGCCAGCAAAAATAGACAGCATGGGCAAAGACAAGGGACATTTGCCAGCACTTACTTTCCCCCAGCCCCCATTCTTCATTTCTCAGGGAATGTGTCATGTGCAAGGAGGGGTATACTTTTTTTTCCATTCCCATTTACGTGTTTCTTAACATTTGCAAAATGTACTTGAACTTTCCTTTGGGATGACCTCATCAGCAATAAGTGAATGGATCATTTGATTCAAAACTTGTTTATAACTAAGATTTGTTCTTTGCAGTCAGGCACGAACTTACAGCTGATGACTAGATATTTTGACTATTTGTAGAAGTGCGAAAGAAACTAAGTGCTCCATCATGAATGACCTATGTTAGAAACAGAGTCAGAGCCCTGAGAATAATGCTCATTTTCACTTGGCTCAATACGCAATGCAGGCAAGCGTAGGTATTCGGAAGTGAGGCAGGGCCAGAGCCAAACACTACAAATCTGCACCTCCACGCACTCTCCGAAATTTTTCCTTCCTGGGTGTTTCCGCTTTAAGTACAAGAGTTCAACTCTGCATTATCTTATGCCTCCTTTGTATAAGGAATCTCCTGGAGAGTAGGCAAATGGCTTCAATTCTTCCAGGCTGCTATGGAGCTGCTGTGTTATCGCTTCCACCTCTCTCCTGTACAGTGGGCTTCTTCCACTGTGTCTCAGCTGAAAAGTCTACAACTGTCACTTAGTAAAACTCTCTCTTACTAATATGACACCTTCTTTTTATTTTAAAACCAATTTCCTTTCTAGGGATGTGGTGTGTGTGTGTGTGTGTGTGTGTGTGTGTGTGTGTGTGATTTTCTTGCTCATATCCATCGTGCTCCCTTCTAATGCTGGTATAGAGAGGACACGGAGGGGAAAACACATTTCTTAAAGGGATTGTGCTGAGGTCACCTGAGAATTAGCGCGGGAAAGACTGGCACCAGGAGAATCCCTCTGACAGGGCTCGATCCCAAGTGGCGTCCTTAGGATTGGTGGTGCCTTGTGACGTCTGCTGAATCTTGTGCCTAATGCTCAGTCGGTGGCCTCTTGTTGTACATCCGGGTGCGTGCATGTCTCTCTTCTCTACAAGCTGTGGTTCCCTTCATTTTTGTCTACACTCACCAGCCTCAACTCTGAGGTCTACGGTAACGGGCAGGATCCATCTTACCAACAGCATGGGCAAAGTCTTCAGGGGAGCAGTCCAGGCCTTCCTGCCAACTGCCCGCTCCACCATGACATCTCTTTCCAATATCTTCTCCCTTGTGTAGTTGCACGGACTCAAGTCCCAGCAGCCATTCAGTTAAAGAACTGGATGCCAATCTCCCCTACTTCCTCTTGGATTCTCTCCTCTCAGTATTGGGCTTGGGGAGACAGTGGACAAATCAAACACTGGAGCACCAAAAACATCCATTCTCACCTATTTCTATGGTAAAGGTCTCCAAAACCATACAGGATCTCTCTTACTTGGCATCTTGGAGAGGACTCTACTAAGAACAAGGAATTCTTTGAGGTAGGATCTGGGAATTTTGCTATTTTTTACGTAACTGTGCTGTATCCAGGTTAGAATCTTATTCTATCTATAATCTCTATGTCAGAGTGGAAATTGTTAACATTTCCCTTAACTGCTTCTTTGTGAGGCCACGTAATAAATCGTTACCTTCCCCTCCACCTTTCAAATATTTTGCCCCGATAAACATCATAAAATTAACCTTTGGAAATCACAAAACTAATGTAATATATAAAAAAAAACAAACAACACTCCCCCCAAAATAGGCAAAAATGAAATTTAATAGTTTTTCTACAGCCTAAACTAAAATAATATCCTATATTATTTTAGTAGATATAGTAGTAGACAGGGTCCTCATTTAGGAGCCAAAGGGGAGAAGATAAAAACAAACCCCCAAAACTACTCTGGTTCCCAAACCCTGCTATTTCTGAGTTTCCACTTCCTCATTTGCCAGATCATAAAGACAAAATCTGCCTACACACTAGGCCAGGATAACAACCGAATGCAATGATGCATTATACTTAAGGCTGAGGACACAGAACTGTTTTTCAGCAGGTTAAAGTAGTTGACTTTCAACAATGTATCCCAATGCATACATGGAAAATTAGAAATAAAATCAAATAAATAACTGAGAAATATTATAATAGAGGCAAAAATTTGGAAGATGAGAACTTGGTAAACACTCTGCTTTATCTAATTCTACCGAACCAAGTGATTTTTTTTTTTTTAATCGATGTCTTTGTTATTAGAAACAATGGACGTGATGCAGGATTTGGTGTTCTGACAACTGACTTTGAACCTTCGATCTGTAAGAATGGACTACGTGACATATGAACTAGTCAGCTATGTCTAAAAAGCATGTTTATCAAAAAGCTGTGTGTAAAGGAAATATGTATTTTCCCTTGGTCTAGAAGTGGAACAGGCAGGGTTCTGCAGTCAGGGGTGGGGGAAGGTGTTTAACAGGTGGAGGAGACTTTTTTTTTTTTTAATTTTTTTTAACGTTTATTTTATTTTTGAGACAGAGAGAGACAGAGCATGAACGGGGGAGGGGCAGAGAGAGAGGGAGACACAGAATCGGAGGCAGGCTCCAGGCTCTGAGCCGTCAGCCCAGAGCCTGACGTGGGGCTCGAACTCACAGACGGCGAGATCGTGACCTGGCTGAAGTCGGACGCTTAACCGACTGAGCCACCCAGGTGCCCCTTTTTTTTTTTTAATTTTTTTTAACGGGGAGGAGACTTTTGAATGTGGAACAGTGGTTACCAGCCACGCTAGAAAGTGGCCTCAGCGAGGAAGCAGTACCTTGCCTCCCAGCACGTGAGCAGGAGAAAGAACAGAAAACGGAGGGTTTGCAGATACTTCAAGTATAAGGAAGCAATATAGGCACAGGGGCAGTATGGGTAAACACGTGTGTTTAACCAGACTGTGTAGGTTTTGTCCTTTGTGTACAACTTTTAAGCACGATGAGCATGGAAAAAAAAATCATCTTTTTTATTTTTGTGACTCAGTTTCCCCACTTATAAAATGACAATGATAATAGCTCCAATTGCTTTGGGCTTTTTTTTTTTTAATTTTTTTTTTAACATTTATTTATTTTTGAGACAGAGAGAGACAGAGCATGAACGGGGGAGGGGCAGAGAGAGAGGGAGACACAGAATCGGAAACAGGCTCCAGGCTCCGAGCCGTCAGCCCAGAGCCCGACGCGGGGCTGGAACTCGCCGACCGCGAGATCGTGACCTGGCTGAAGTCGGACGCCTAACCGACTGCGCCACCCAGGCGCCCCATCTTTGGGCTTTTTTAAGAATCAAATGGGGAAACAAATGTGTGTTAACATTGTTATTTTATTTATATGAAAGTTAATCAATTTATACATTTTAATGTTCAAGGTAAATATTTTGAAAGTATTGACAGTCCCTTTCTTAGGGGAGGTAAGACATCTCAGCTCCACTGACCTCAGTGTTTGCCATGCAACCCTTGAGGCCATCTGCTACGTGAAGATTATACTTTCTTGACCTCTTAACTCAGGAGGAACTGTGTGAATTGCTTTGGCCAATGGGGAAAATAAATATGGTAGGTATCATGTGCAGCACGTGTAGGTAACAACAAAGAACTGGGTTTTATTTTGTTGTTGTTTCCCCAGCAAACACTGACCTCAAGAGATCTATTGTTCTAGACAGAGGCCACTTCATCAGCTGGGTTGTGGAGCAAAGACTGAATACAGCACAGTCTATGTCAACTTCTGATGGCACAGAACATGGAGGCTGGCAACAGAATCCTAGTTATCCTAACTGATCCCAGCCTGATACTTACAAGTGGAGTGTGCACCCAGAAAACAGATAGCACGGCTCCAAGAGATGAGAAGCTGGTGAGAAAACTGTTACTGGGGGCTATCAGGATGGGAAACCATGGTCGGCAGAGATAACGCATTTAGCAAAATGGTTGCCTGCGACAACTTGGAAGGCCAGTGATGAACCAGACCTCATAGCTCTCAACATCAGAGTAGCCAGGTGGTTCGCTCATGCCTCCCATCGGGGGATGATGCATCCCTGGGGTGAGGGGCCCAGGAGTAGCCTGTGCCTGAGTGTGATGGATGAGCCGCAGGCTGAAGGGTGAGGCGTCATTTCTGGGAGAAGCATTAGGATCCAAATTGTGGTTTATTGTGTCTGTCTTTTCACTCTGTCAGAAGAATACCACTGCCCTAGACAGAGGCAGCCCCTTCATTGCAAAGTGGGGAGAAAATGGTGGAGAATGGAGCAGGAATGGGCCCGTGGTGGATGCACAGTGGGAGTGAGAAATAACCCTTCTTAGTAGCAAATTGTTGAAATTTTGAGTCTGAGAGTGTGTGGAATATAACCTAGCTGTCCGTAAAGACCAGTAAGTGAAGAACTTCAGTCGTACCTCATTAAGCGCCGCATACGTGTTACCTATGAGTATTGTTATATGAGCATAAGGGTGATGGTGATGGTGTGAGCGGATGTCAACATCTCAGAGGGACAAAGATGCAGAAGGCTGACGAAGTTACTTCATCCTACTGATTTAAGCTCCTCATCCAGTGGTGTGCTGGGAAGGATTAACAACCAGCCGTGGATGCAGTGAGAGGTACTGATTTGCGGCACCCGTAATTTCTGTGGCATAAATGCACCCACCATGGCTGATTTCAGGCTAGTGACGGACGTGACGGAACAGAGTGGGGACGACTGTGCACGGGGAGCTCCCATGGTCCCATGATCCCAGTGCACAATCTAGGAATTCTAACAGGATTCACTGGCCAGTCAGGGCGATGTACAATCATGCTTTGGTGAAAGATCTGACCAACTCTGGGAGAAAAAAAAATGCCAGCTAATGCTGACCGTCCTCGGCACAGGAATTTGGGAAAGCAGAGTTCTGGGTCGCTCTCTCCACTGAACACCCTCGATGCGGCAACCAGTCAGGACAGCCTTCATAACCCAAGGAAAATCACAGCCTCCCCAGCAGCTTTTAGACAGATAAAAGGAAAATACTTAAAAGGGGAAGGGGAAGGGGAGAAACAAGGATCATTTCCTCAGAAGAAACCACTTTGATCTCAGCCAGAACAGATTATTCGGAAGCCAGGCTGCTGTTACCTTCAAAAATATATTTCTCCACAAATCTGTCTTTCTAAATTGAGCAGTGAGTCAGCGGCAGTGGGCAGTGCCGCGTGGGAAAAAGATGAGGACGGAGCCGGAGGTTCCTCTGGTGCGTTGTTATTAGAAGTCTCTGGAAGAGTAATTTGGCGGAAGCTTTTCAGCTTTTAGGTCCCCAGTTTAAATTCAATCTCAGTTGATCATGAGCAAAAGTGAATGGCTGGTGGCTTATGAAAAATGCCATGATGAGGACACCCGCGTTCCTTCCCCCAGCGACAGCCACTGCAATTGGCACCCTTTTTATTTTTTTGCTTCTACCAGAAGCAGAAAGGGTGAATAGAAATGTCATTTCAAGCATTTTCTCAGCTTTTGCAGTAGAGAAATTTGAGATATAAAAAAGACCAACTCCTTTTCATTTTTAACTCACAGGTAGAGCTATTCTCCTATAATACTGTTCCCGGACCTTTCTGGGATTTGTTTGAAATGAGACCTAGACCATCTCGTAAGATTATGTTACCTCATAGAAAGTTAAATCATACAAAGGCACATTCTGAAGGATTATTTAAATGTAAAACATGTAAAATTTCTTAGCCTGAATCTGACAAATCTAGGATTTATTTTTTCTTGTTTACACAAATAAATGTCCATCTGTCCATCTGTCTATCTATCTAGAAAAGATTTTCATCATTCCATTAAATGCACTTGTCTTCCTATTTAGTTTTCCTATTTTTTTCATGTTCATGATTTAACTGGCTGTTTTCTCCCTCCTAAAGAGACTATGTGGTTCCCTTCTTTCTTTTATTCCCTTAAAAGACTCCAAATGTCCTTGTTGCTAATATGTCTACCGTCACATAATTTTATTCCCCACATGTCTTAATAGTAAATGAAAGACAAAAGCAAATTCTCTCTAGTTACCTGGGGAAAAGTGACAAAATAAATACTGGAGATACCACCTCATCTGGTGGTACAGACAGATGCTGGGATTTCCCTCCAGCATCCCGGTAACTCTCTCCTAACTGTCAAGGCCAGCTTCCTGAACTCTCTGGTCAGCCATGTCAGCCATTCCCATGTTACCCCAGGAGAAGGTACGTTCCCTGTGCTGCAGACATCCACAGGTGAAGTGAGGTGTCACGCTACGATTTGTGCAGCAAGTGGCCGTTAGCAACACCACAGGTGGCCCGAATTGCAGCTGTAGGTTAAGTTGAAGAGGCAGCCTTTCCTGGCCAAATGTGCTTCAGTCAGGAATGTATAAATAGTGAAAAGCAAGCAGTAATCCTGCAAGTAACTCACACGCCCAGGAATCTGGAGCTGCAAATGGGAATATCAGCTAAACCTCTTCCCTTCATCTAAATGAACAAACGAGGCCCAGAAATCACAAGATTTGCCCCTGGCCACAGAGCGAAGTTGTCTGCCTTGGAATTAGAGTGCCTACCGTCTGCCAGCGCACCCAAAGCTATTTTCTCCATACAGCACTGCAGCAAAAATAAATCCTGCTGGGGTACAGGACTCCGAGACAGAAAATAATAGTCGGCTGCAGACTCTTTGCGTGCAAAGTACAAAATGTTCAAGTGCATGTTTTCAATCCCTTCATTCTTTCTTGTAACGATTGCCGCTAATCCATGCCAGCTCGTGTTAGTCCTTCAGCGGTGGCAATCAATAGAATAGATTAGCTGAGGAAACCCTCCGTCCATATGACCCCTACGTTCTTTTACAGATGGAATTTTCCGTCACTAGAGTGTCGGCGGCAGCCATGTGAATTTCCCTCCGCGCCCAAATATGGACCTACTAGCCTTCAAGATTGTCCCCATAGAACTTGACGCATCTACTAAGAAGCATACCTGGAGATTTAATAAAACAGCACCAATCCTCATGGCTTCACTGATTTCAAGGCTGTACATCAACTGTGGGAAGCGGGGAGGGCTCTGATTATTTGGAGGAAGCACTTCAATGTACACGGTGCAGATGGAGTGCCTGCAGAGAACGAGAACACAGTGAGATGGGTACAAGTCTACATCACCTTGAATGACAGACTGCACTCGGCATTCCGTTGTTGGGCTTACAGGAGAGGACGCTTTGAATTTCTAGAGAAAATGACAACCTAATTCAGAATGGAAGGATGGAAAAATCAAAGCTACCACCACCACATCATGTTTCTGTGAAATTATCTTGGAAAAAAGAAATGCCCCGGGGTACCGATTTTTCCTACGTAGATTAACAGTGTGAATTAAAAAGGAATAGCTGTATGAATAAAGCTAATAAATTCACAGGAGCCTCGACTCCTGACTTTACTTTTTAATGTCTTTCTAATAGCAAAAAGCATTCTATAAATATCTGGTAAAATGAACTGTCCTTGGGGCTCTCTTCCTATTAAACCAGCAGAGGGAGTATTGATTAAAACAATACACAAAACAAAATATGGGCTGTGTTTTATTAGTTTTCTTGCTGACATCAGTGGCTTCATGAAAATGCACGTCATGAGTCAGGCTCATAAAGTAATCGTTCTGCAAAACAGCCGCAGACAAAACTAAAGGTGGTTTTAGGTCTTCTTTGAAGACTACTTTCTGAATGGCTAGAAATTGGGTTTAATTGAAGCCTAACATTGATAGGATTTTTTTCTGTAGGACAAGAAGATATTCTACTACTGTAAAGACAAAAATATTAGTGCTGCCATAATCAACTTTTTTGACATGTCCAAACTCTGCAATTTCTTTGTGCAACAAAAGCCAAAGGAGCAAGATATTCCAAGTTTATACCGAAGCGACACTGGCTAAAATTATGTTAGTGAGAGAGTCAGTGGTCCATCTGGAAGAATATGTCACCACTGACGTCTGACCACGAAGTTAGCCTTCTGCCATCAGGAACATACAGCCACTACCTACACTGTGCGCTTTAAACTTATTTTAACAAAATCACCACTTTTTACTAAAAACACATTTGTTGTCATTGCTATATGGGCACTAGAATTTTCTTAAAGCAGTCCAAAGTTCATTATATTAGTTGTTTCAATTAGAACACATCATCACCAAAACGGTTTTCAGAGATTATTGTAGCTATTTTTGGTCTATTTTTAGACTATTTTTAGTTTACCTTTTTAAAAAAAATTTTTTTTTAACGTTTATTTATTTTTGAGACAGAGAGAGACAGAGCATGAATGGGGGAGGGTCAGAGAGAGAGAGAGAGGGAGAGACAGAATCTGAAACAGGCTCCAGGCTCTGAGCTGTCAGCACAGAGCCCGATGCGGGGCTCGAACTCACGGACCGCAAGATCATGACCTGAGCCAAAGTCGGACGCTTAACCGACTGAGCCATTCAGGCGCCCCAGTCTACCTTTTGAAAAGCTTTGCAGAGAACTGTAGATCATAGGCATTGAAAACTTGTTTCAGCTAATCATCTTATAATATGCCTATGTCCAAACTGTTTCTGAACATGTTCTCCACAGATGAGATACCTACAGAATATTAAACACCTCTAAAAAGCTGCAGTGAATTAAAAAAAAAATCACACTTAACATTTATCAAAATATTGTTCTGAAATAATCTCATTTTAAGTTAAAATCTCTTTTATAATTAGTATTTTTAAAATTTATAATCAGAGTATCTGTATTCATTCTTGCCTCTGGGTTTATCGCTTTATTATTAAAAATTTGTCAATAAAATTAATCAAATTCTAATTGATTTTCTTTTCAAAAACATATATATTTACAACTGGACTTCAAGACTAAGATGTTTACAGTAGGTTAAAATGGTTAATGAAACGTTACTTATATATTTATAGGTATTAACCTCATGGCTAGATTGAAAAGAAAACATGGTAGGAAGAAAAATACCCAGAAGTTACCAAATTTAACGTGCACAGCGGAGCCCCGCTTCCCATACTGTAGGAACAAAGGAACCACCATTTTGAAGCAGACTTAGAACCTCCAGGTGGTGAACTGGCTCCCACAGAGGCTGCGAGACACAGACTCTGCCTGATGCTCCCCTCGCCATCCTGGCTTCTCTTAGTGTCTGTTATTCCTCAAGTCATTTCAACATTTTATAAATCTGTTCCTTGAGGTGCCTCAAAATCGGTTGAGGTATTGACTGTTGATTTTAGCTCAGGTCACAATCTCTGGCTAATAGCGCAAAGCCTGCTTGGGATTTTTCTCTCTCCCTCTCTCTCTGTCCCCCAAGCCCCCTGGCTCTCTCTCAAAATAAATAAATAAACTAAAAAAAAAATCTGTTCCTTTTTCTGGCCAGCACATTGTCTACGCATAAGAAGTCTTATAACATACGCCCTGTACCATATTGGCAATAACGCTGGCTGAGTGACATTGAGCACGGGATTTATAACACACATTCCTGAGTCAGAATTTGGAAGCTACTGCTGTGGGATGTTAGGTAAATTACATCTGTTTTACCACTTTCATCTAAACAATGAGAATGATGATAACATCTAAGGTTAGCATAAGAGGTAAACAAGGTTATTTACTTGTGTGTGTGCATGTGTATGTATGTTGTGTGTATATATGTATATGTATGCACATATGAAAGCATATTTATCCATTATTACTGATAACTGTTCAAAATAAGGAGTCTTTCTATGGAATGCAGTAAATAAATTAGCATATACCTTATTGAATTCTCTTTGAATATTTCAGATATTTTATGTTTGTTTGTTTTTTTTTTTTTAAGTTTATTTGAGAGAGAGAATGAGGCAGAGCAGGGCAAGTGGAGAGAGAGAGAGAGAGAGAGAGAGAGACAGACAGACAGACAGACACAGACACAGACACAGACAGAGAGAGAATATAAATCCCAAGCAGGCTCACGCTGTCAGTGCAGAGTCTGATGCAGGGCTCAATCTCATGACTGGGAGATCATGACTTGAGCCAAAATCAAGAGTTGGATGCCTAACCAACTGAGCCACCCAGGCACCCTAATATATCAGACATTTTAATTGCATCTTTTTCACCTTTTTAGGCTAAATACCTATGGGCATGATACCAGGGTTGCCTCCCCAAAGTGGGTTGTGATGGTGTCAGGGTTTGGACTTACTGGATTAGAATCTTCTGATTTTGAAGAGTCTATATTTTCTATGGATATACAATATTCCCACACACACACTTGATTTTGAAGACCACTGCCCCAGAAGCTCTTGTAGCCTGAGGGCTCCTCTATAAACTGACCTGAGGCTCACCTCAGTAACGCTGGAGGTAAGAGAGTCCCTCACTGATTAACACTTTTTTTTGACCTAGAACACACTTGTACTCCAAATTCAAAGTTTTCTTTCAAGAAGTTAGGCCTTTCCTGCTTTTGACATTTTTTGCAGCTTCAGCTTACTGGTCTGGAATACTTTATGAAGTCTCCCAGAATGTGAGGCTCTTTCCACTGAAGAAAGTATGATTTACACTAAGCTGATTATACTTGGTGTGTTTTCTTACTCTTCCCCCTTGACTGCCTTCCCATTGAGGGGCTAAACTGTTTATATCCACAGTACCACACTAAGGACTTCTACACCCAATGAGGCTGGTGTGTCTGCCACAGAGAAGACAACTTTGAAATGCAAAACAAACAAACACAAAGCGCTGTACCCCAAGGCAGAGCAACCATGGAGCACAGCTTGATTCAACACAAGCTTCTCCTTCCTCCAGCCTTACTCCTTAGGTTCCTCTGTTCCTTTCCACAATAAATCAAATGCTGAAATTGCTAATTACATATGTTTCTGCCCCCTACCCCTGCACTTGGTTCTTGGAATTATTCGAGAAAGATCATGTTTCAAAGTCTAGCGTTTTTCATCTTAAACTTCCTGGCACTTCCTACAACCTGTGTAAACAAGCAGCAGCCTTCCTGAGGGTTACTGCCTTCTATTGTGCTGTCTCCTTTTTTATCCCTGATGTCAGCATTGTGTCGGAGTTAGCTTTCCTAACACAAAACACCAACAGTGCTCCCAATAAAATGATACCACTAACGTTGCAATAAATAGTAGTTATTCAACAGCATCAGTTGAGCATACAATAAAACAGGATAGTCACTAGATAAATAATAACATTTTATGTGAACATTTTATATTAACGTTTTATAGCTAGTCTTAAATGCATAATATCAAACAGTTATATAATACAAATTTCACTTTCGTAATACAGCCAGTATGATGAAGATGAATCCCTATTCCTAAAAAAATGAAAATCATAGAGCTTTCTCTTTCTCATTTGGTAATGAAGGTCAAAGTAGAACACAGGAGCTGATGTATTTTCGCAGGTGATCTTAATGATTTTAAAAGACCCTAGTAACCATCTAATTTAACTCTTCTCGTTTTACAAAAGAGGATTAGAAAATCAGAAAGATTAAGTGACTGAATCAAGGTTAAAAAGTTAATTAGGAACCACACATAAACTAAAAGGCAAGGCTTCTAAATTCCAAATCTGTTTGCCCTTTGCCCCCACATCCTACAAGAACAAATTTGGGCAGTAAATTGGAGATAGTTTACTTATCTGATGTGGGTGTTTCTGTGTGTGAGTATAAGACATTCTCGGTTGAAGAAATTTGTAATGAAGGATGTTATCTTACAAGAAATCATAGATTGTTTCAAATCTTGGGCTTAGGATATGATATCACAATTAATTTTAACTATACCGTGGATGAAACTTAGAATTTTTTTGGTAAGACCAAAATAGAATACGAATGAAGAAGAGGTTGGGAAGATAGATTTAAGGGGCTTTAACTTTTCAGAAATATTTAAAAAGGGGGAAAAGTCAGTTTGTTTTGATGGGGCACTAGTACTCAGCCGTAATGAGATGATGTTGCTGGAGTGTGGACTGTACAATCTGTATTGTAATTTTCTAATGAATGTGTCACCATCTGCTACAGGGTGTTTGTAACTACATTTCCACCTTGCGTCTAAGGTGAAGGTGTGTATATTGCTTTCCCTAGTAGACTTAACACAGAAATTGCCTTCCTTTTTCCTCTGTCTCCCACCAACATTGTGCTGGAGAAGCTGTATTTACAGATCAACGTGTGCAGGTTCCGTTTTACTAGTTTGGAAGGCGCATATGGGAATCTATAGGAGCAAAGGTTTCAGATTTAAAACCAACAGCGGAAGTCAGAGACACTTCTCAGGGGGGGGGGGGTTACGGAGACAGAGTTTGAAGACACAAGATGTACTTAGGTTTAAAGACCACAGAACATTCCAGACAGGGGAAAATGCATATTCACTGTGCATACTCACAGGGCAATAAAATAGAAAAGTGTAAGTTTTGTGCTAGCAAAAAGAAGGGTATAAATAGGGAAATGGTAGGCATTAAGACCTGAGAGGTAGAGAGAGCCCAGATCATGCAGGGACTCCTGTGCTATA